>NW_015643185.1:773665-782007 GCF_001515625.1 Sinocyclocheilus rhinocerous | reverse complement strand
TGTGATGCCCTGTCCGGCCGGAGCGTAACATAAAACCATGTCTGCATTTGTGATTGGAGAAATGACAAACAACAAGTGCTACTCTACACTGCTCAAAACTCGCGTTTGAATCGTCAGTGGCAAATTCTTTAAATATAAAAAATGTACTTACAGTCTGTTAGTCAGAACAGCCGGCATTGTAGTCTACTCTTCCAGGATCAGGAAACAGTCCTCCATAAAATGCGCTGGACACATCTGAATATTTGGGTTAAACTGTTCTGGAACAGTGTTGTAAACTTAACCACTGATTTCTAGTTGTGTCCTCTTTTGGAAGGCCAAACAAAGTAGTTTCGCTTTCACAACGAAACAGCGTCACACACCGCGGCCTTGAGTGTGCGGAGGCCGGAGGCCTAGAGTGAGCGGAGGCCGGCTTGAGGCACTTTCGTCCAATTTAGTGGCATTTTTGCCCCAACTCACTGTGTCCACGCTCCGCCTATGTTAGGAGAGGAAAAACAGAAAAGAGACCACAGTTTCACTGCGAAGAAGCACATAAACAGAGCTGTATTGTGCTTTACGTTCAGTGTTGAAAAATATCTGTCAGACAAACTGATAAATGAACATGACACTAAATGAGTGAGGATCACACACGCACACGCGCACACACACACACACACGGCCGATTCAACTTCAGTCTTGATCTTGGATATGACAGAGTAATACTGTCTGAGGATCGGAAACATCTTGGCAGACCTATTCACATTTACAAGATCTGACAAATAGCACCATTAGCGCTGACTCGTCCAGACTACAAATTAGAGTGGTGGAGGTTGTGCAGGGACTGATGGGTACTGTTTGTGGGGTGCAGCTCTCCACAGGTGATCTTTAGCTCCATGTGATCCAGAACCGATGGGATTTTGTCAGCCTCGATGCTCAGGGCTTTTCTGGTCTGCTTGAAGAAGCTTTACAACTCAGTGATACCCAGCAGAGTGGCTCGCTGCTGGCCTGGAAGTTGTGAGGCAAGATTCTGGATGGGTTCTTTGGATGAGAGATTTTTTTTGTTGTACATTGGTTTATACAGTGATATCTGATGTACTGATCTTTAACGTCGAAGGCAAAACACATGCAAAATAAAGAACAACGCTTTACAAATAACAAAGATTCAAGCTGTTTATTTACATAGCCAATTGTACAATATTTTGATATTAATGAATGTCAACAATAAACTGAGTACAGAATAACAGAATCTATTATTTTTGCCTGTGCACACAGTTAAAGTATCATGCAGATGTAAATCTATTTGCTTGCCACAAAAAAAAAGAGGCAAGATACACATTGAATATACTGTACTGTAATATACTGTAGTGGCATTGTATGGTATAATATTTGAAGGTTATACTTTTTTAAAATTCTGTTTTCAGGTAGGGCTATAAACTCTAACTGATGAAAGTACCCTATACTGTAACAGACAGACTGAAGTTACAGTCCAATGTAGGCCATGCATGTGAGGGTATTTTGCAGTATTCTGGAGTGCTGTCATAGCATAAAAATTGCAAAATGGACCAAAAGGACACTTTAGCGTTGGTGATTAAAGACACCCCCACCCCCACCCCGCCCGCCCCGCCCCTGTGCACGCCTCTGGCTTCTATTTCCATGCTGGAGGATACATTGAGAACCCTTTACCATTGTGTAGCAAAAAATACTCTTTCATCTTGTTCACCTGTAGTGATTCTCATTACTTCCTTGTCTGCATGTATGATGAAACTACAGTTGCTCTTTGGAGCATCAGGTGTGGTAAGGTATTGTATAATGAGATGGTCTAGACATGCTATCAAACCATGACATGTGGCCTTCTCTTTCTGCAACCAAACCTTTTTGTTCAGTAAACTCTCAGCAGTGATGTTCTCTAGCTTTAACTGACATTTAGTTTCCACAGTTGAGCGTGGACCTCTATATCGAGTGGAGTACATGACTGAGAACCTGTTGCATATTATGTGTAGACTTGTCAGGTCCTCATCAGTAACAGCTTCTAGAGCCTGTGTAAAACAGGATTTAATCTCATCCTGGCAGGAGTGGTGGTAAAATTGATTGGCGTCAATGGAAATTATTTTATTACGTGCAAGGATAAAGACATGGACATAGGTTTGGTTGTCTTCTGATGTTACGGTAAAAACATACGTGACATCCCCACCAATTTGTACACAAAAGTAATCTCCTTTAACCACCAATTTTGAGTACTCTTTTAGAGGATGGTCTCTAAAGAATCTCTCAGCAAAGTCCAAGTTTGAGAGAAGGATGCTGTCTGAAATGTTATTTTCTTTCAGTTCACGCTTCACAGATAGTATGTTTTCCATGTTAGGATGAAAATCTGGGTAACAGCTTGGGAACAAAATAAAAATTATATGTACATTTATATACATCTAATGAAAGTTTAACTTTTTTTCTGCAGATCATTATTAATGTACTTACAATGAAGTGTTCATTGAGAGGGAGGAGTGGTTTCTCTAGCAGGCCAAAATTTCACCGGAATAATCCACACTATCATCAGATACAGCAGTCATTTATACGGAATAATGTACAACCATTCTCTCAAAATAAACAGGGTGATCAGAAGTGCAGGGGACTTTTATAACCCTGAGGTGATAAAATTAACCAGTCAGAATCAAGTATTCCACATAGCCATGTAATATAGTTATCTAACATATATTACAACAGAATGTTTTACCTAAATCTGTTTAGAGTATGAAGTAATTTGAAAAGTTTGTTTTAGTGAGTGTGTAGTGTGTATGAGACGTTTGCATAAATATATCTTTTAGTGTGCTAGTTCCTTTTGGAAATGAGTATAAAGACTTCTTTAAGACTCTTTAAGATCCGTTTGCTTTAAAAGAGCAAGTCAATAATCACTTTTTTAATAGTTATAATTTGATTGATATATATATGTTAATTTCTTCAATATTATCAGACTTAAACCCTTAGAGAAATACAACACTTTAAAATACTAAACAGATGATCCATTTTGACTGTATTTTGTGTACTTAAAACATCTGGAAAAAGACAGTTGGACAGACTTACCTACTGTAGATCTTTGTTCGGTGGTCATATAAAAGAGAGAACTTTGAAAAACGTTTTGTCTTTGTCAAATGTTGTCTTCTAGTAGTTCAGGCTCAGGATTCACAGTAAGTTTCACTTTCAGTTAAACATCAGCTTCACTTTCTGGGAAACAAATGTGTCATTATAGGCGGGGAGAAACAGAAGAAACAGAACAAGAAAGACCATTCTTTTATTTCAAATAAGCATATACACATAGAGCTGTATTGTACTTTATTTAATGTTTAAAATACTGTATCTATCAAACAATACAAATGCACATTAATTTTTTGGCAAGCCAGAAAATAATAATCTAAAAATATAACTTTATTTCTGATTTTATCATTATACAGTGGCAAGGTAATAGAACCAATTTACAACTGGACAGAGAGATTAGGATTGGATCTCTCCATTGAAGAAAATCTGCCATCTAGCATGGGAAGAAATGACCACACCCCCAAATACATACAATTATTAATGTTAGTATTACTACTTATGTAATTTTAGTTCTGCATCCTTCAATAACCTGATTAATAACCTAATAACCTGGTGATCTCCTCTATAACAGAGATGGAAGCAGTTGTCCCATGATTCCTAATCATACTCCCACAACTCCATGTCCTGCACCAGCTGGCTGTGAGCTTTGTTCTGGGCATCGGTGAAGATGAAGTACTGAGTTGTATGGTTGTCTGCTCTGCCAGTGACAAACTCCAGCATCTCCCCATCACCCTAAAGAATGATACATCCTGATACTGGTCAGAGTGCTGCAGCAAGTGCTGAAAACACGTGAGCAGATCTTTCCTCATTTCTCCACTCTTCTCCAGGTGTGTCTTTGTCTCCAGGATCTTCTCTAGGGACAGCGTTTTGCCCAAGAAAATTCTATGGTGTGGCTGGATGTGAAGGGTGTGCAGGGGCTGATGGGGTACTGTACATGAGGTGCAGCTCTCCACAGGTGATCTTGAGCTCCATGTGATCCAGAACTGATGGGTTTTTTTCAGCCTCGTTGCTCAGGGCTTTTTTAGCCTGCTCGAAGCAGCTTTCCAACTCATCACGACAGCGATGTCCAGCAAAGTGGCTAGCTGCCAGGCTGATTCTGGATGGGTCCTTTGGAGGAGCTGTGGCCCAATTGAGCCCAGATGTACCATGTAGGACAGGGCAGGTGTTCCGGTGGTGATACGCACCAGGTGGCGCTCTCCTTCCAGTGTTCGAGAGACGTCACGCCGCTTGGATGCAGGAAAGGTCTCTAGGGCTTGGATAGAAAAGTCAAGATTGGTTTTCAGGTGTGAGTCCAACAATCCTTCCTGATGGATTTTCCCTTTCACCGAGAGAAGACAGTCCAGATCAAGAGAGGGTACAGTGAAATATCTCCTTTTGGGAAGAAATAAACAAATGGGCATTGACTGTAAGGAAAATATATGGTAACCTTAGAAAGAATAAAAAAGTTTGGACAGCCTTTTTTGGTCCTAAATTTGAATTTAATGATTTTAATAATGAACTTTCATATATTTATATCAAATTATTTCTCATTTGGTAACAGTACATCTCAAAGAGATGACATACATACATGATTCAGAGTTACGTCACAAAAAGCCTGTTTAGCAAAACAAAACATATTGGCCCAGTTAACAGCCATAAATACAGGTGATCTGGGTTAAAATGCAAAACATCAACAAAAACTCTACTGGATCGCATGATATGTTGCATTGACATGCAACAAACTTAATCATAAAAAATTCATTTCAAGGTATGCTGAATGACAGTAATGCAAAGAATAAAATGCAACTACTAATATAATCAAGAATAGCAGAATAATAATAACAACTGATTTCATCTGTTGCTTACTAATATGACTAATACTTTTACAATATGTAACTCTGATGGTTCTATTTAGTGGTACACCACACTGCTGCTTTTGTTTATGCATTTACTTTTTACAATATATACAGTTTCCTATTCAACCTGTCATGTCAATAATTTAGCTTATTGTTGGACCTATATTGTACATTTCATGGTAATATTAACACAGTGTAAAGATTTACTGTAGAGGCATTTTTCTAACTTTTGAATGCCAAACAGGTTTGGTACTGTGTTGGGTCACCACTGTTTGGTAAACTTTGATTTTCCTGAATATGAAATGAAATCTACATTGGTATATTAAGAGGCAACTTACATCTCACTCATAGCAGAGGACATCAAAGGTCAAAAAGAAATTCTTATGGTCCAGTCCAGTGAGCATGGACTCTGTTGAACACAACATAGCTACAGTAAGTATTTTCAACTAGTCAAACTAATCAATAAAAGTAAACAATAAGTAAACAATTTTTTTGTGGCAATTTTGTGACATAAGTATTATATTTAAGCCATATATCCCTTTTATCATCTTCATTGTTGAGTTTTGATGCGTTAACTTTGGATGCATCCACTTCTAAAAGCTCTTACCAAATAAGTATCTCTAATCTTACCTTTTGATTCAAATCAGATAAAGAATGCCTCACCTCTAGCTGCTGTGGCTCTCTGCTGTCTCTTGTGTTCTGAGGTGATGGACAGGTGTCAGGTAGGTGGATAAACACCACGTGGTTGAAGATGAATCAGTGTTTTCTGTGCACACACACAATCTAGTATCATCCAATAGCACAACACACAGTCACACTTACACAAGCTTATCGCCTCCCATACATGACACGTATAATTTGCAGTACATAAAACACATGCCAGTGCAGAGGTCTTTAGCATTATGAAAGACTTTGAGATTAATTTAATGTGCTTTAAGAGAACTGGTGGAATAGGACAGAACATTTTGATGACTCAGTTCTGTATTACTCAGCAGAACTGTTTTTAGACACAGCATCTATTGTGTTGCAACTCATCTATCTGTGGCCGTGGCCAATGTTTAGTAATAGCAAACACCTCATGATAATGGATTATATCAGTATAACCAGTCAGCTAGAAATGAAAAGATCACTGCAGTGTGAGAAGTGCTCTTAAAGATCTGGCAGTGTAAAATAAAATTGATAAAAGGCTGAAAGAATCAGTGAATCATGCACACTGCACTATTATTGTTGTTTTATGACTTTTTTGTAGCGTTGCACTTGGTTGCTCCACCCACAGTCAAATTTAATTGGTCTAAAATCCTGCTCCATAGAATTATACATATGTTCTGATTGGCTGTTTTTGTGCCATGTGAATACAGTGTTTACACATTCGATTTCAGACAAATTACTTCCAACACACTCTCATGTCAATTCATACCTATTTTATGTTTTGGAAATTGGTGGCCAATTCCTAATACAAATTATCTCATTTGTAGATTTTTGTATGATCTGCTAACACCCCACTGACAGTTGGTTTAGCTTTTATGTTTTCGATTTCAGACAGATTCCAACAAAAACCATAGCTAGGCCTACATGTGTAATTTATGTTCATGTTGACTTGCCAAGGTTTTGCAAACAGGTACATGAAATCCTGGGACCTATCTAAAAAGGGGTCAATGTCTGACAAAACCTCCATTTTTACTTTTGACCAGTAGGAAATTTATTCCAGTGAAAGAAAATCAAATATCACTTTATTCCACTCCGACACTATCGCTGGTTTATCAACTACTTTACGTTTTGGCAACTGGTGGCTGATTTCTATGAATTTCTGTGATGGTTAGGTTTAGGTTGAGGTTACGCTTTTTTCTAAAGATCATACATTTTTGTTTGAATCACATTGTACAAATTCATATGAAATCACCACCTTGTAAAATAGTTATATTTTCTCATGAAATCGGGTTATTATTTTTCACTGAAATCTTGCCAATACAGATAACTTTTACGGTTCTTTTCCTTCAGTGTTTCTGATGAGATGATTTAAAGCAACAAACAGGAATGAATTTTTTTAAATGAATTTATTTATCAAAAGAGAGAAATATTTATAAGGTCCGGTAATCAGTAAGGATGGATAACATGGGATGATGTAAGAAGGAAAAAAGATAGGAGAAGGAGAAAGAGCAGATGAGGGTTGAAACGACCAGACCAGACAAGACAAGACAAGAAAAGACAAGAAAAGAAAAGACAAGAAAAGTCGACCAGGGTGAAAAGGGGCAGGGGGAAAGCTGGCATTAAATGCCTTTTGACCTAAAACCTCTGCCTGGCAAGGGGCAGTTGCCATGGCAACACCGAGCTGCCAAAGATATGTGTTGATGGATGACAGTTTGAGTCAGTAGCATTAGACAGATTCTACACCTGGAAGAACAGAAAGAGAGAGAGAGTAGAGGCATCATGCTCCTCTACTCCTCTATTAGTGTTGACAATGACATGATGCTTGTCATACTGTGTGCATCACAACACACCCACACACAGTTCCTCTCTCTCAAACTGCCATGGTGCCCCAGGGAAGGTGAGTTGAACGCTGAGGCCAGCTGTCGTGGTTGGAATTAGACTCATGTGACATTTAAGTGCATTCAGAGTGTGTGAAGCTTTTTTTGTTGTTGTTGTTTACATCTGGTTTGTTTAACTGTGCATAAATGCTGCAAATAACGTTCTTCCCCATGAAAAATGCCTCTCCCTGTCTGATAGCTCCCAAATCCTGTATCATTAGTCAGACCGGGAACACTTTTCTCAAATAATTCAAAAGCGCAGCCAGACCTGTCATTACACAGATATGAAAATAGGAGATTGGTGGGGGGAAGTGTGCGAGAGAATGATTGAACTACAACAATATGTTAGCCAAGAAGGGTTCAGGAGAGACTGAGAAAGACAAAATATTTGGTAATGAGAAAAAAAGCAAGCACAGTATAAAATTCCTTCTGCAATCTTTGTCTTTATAAGGCTCTATATATCTCTGTGTTGAATCCACTTTTAACACTGTGTACAGCAACGTTACACATTTCTAATTCTGAAAGAGGGCCGCTCTTAATGCTAATCAGTCCAAAGAATGATTGATCCTTGGGAGGCATTGACAGTCAACTCCAAAGCTTGGAGTCCATTCCATTCAGAATCAGAGGAATCATTTAGAACAGGGATGGGCAACTTATGCCGAGTTCACACTGCACGATTTTCAAACTCGTCGGATCGCCGTTGTTTTCACACTGCGTGACTATCTGGGGTAGCATTCAGTTGCTGCTGTGTTCACATTGCACGATGGATCGGTGACAGGGGGTTTCACATTGCATGACTTCACAATAGGAAGAATCGCCGACAGCTCTGTCTGGTCCGCAAACTACATTTCACAACAAAACACACGCAAGAAGTGATAAGGAAATAACGCGAGAACCCGCGTGCGTCAGACCGGAGTTCTCG
>NW_015643185.1:772294-772903 GCF_001515625.1 Sinocyclocheilus rhinocerous | reverse complement strand
ACTTCCCGCTGCCCTGTATCTTGGTCTCTCATTGGCTGTAGGTCATCGCCGATGTGTTTTTCACACACAGCGTGATTGTGAATGTGTGATTGTGAATCGCTGACAGCATGCCAAATATTTCACGGGCGTCGGCGACGCATCGGCGATTCCCTCAGATGCGTCTTTGATAATTCACACTGCGTTATTGTCTCTCGCATGAACGAGCACCGATTTGCCTCCGATGTCGGGCATTTGTCAGCGATTTGGCAAAACCTGTCGGCGAGTGAAAAATCGGGCTAAAATCGTGCAGTGTGAACTCAGCATTAGGTCCTGGAGGGCCACTAGGTGCGTTTCCATTACAGATTTGCGCAAAACTTTGGCGATATTTTATAAATGTCGATAAAAAAGTATTGCGAAATGACGGCGTTTCCATTAACCAATGTTATGCGACTAAAACGTAACCTTTTGCCTCTCACGATAAGTCATGGCAATGGATTTTGGTGGGATTTTGACGGATTTTGGCTATATTTATTCAAAGGAGACATATGCGTGTATCTTTACAGAAGCAGCAAAGAGCCGCTTCAGAAACGTGCGTGGAGCGGCTGGAATAAACCATAGACTGTATAAAAA
>NW_015643185.1:771231-772126 GCF_001515625.1 Sinocyclocheilus rhinocerous | reverse complement strand
CTTCAGAAACGTGCGTGGCACGGCTGGAATAAACCATAGACTGTATAAAAATATAAACACAAGCACTGAGTGGCCGCAGTCAGATTCAGTGACCGTATCAGAGCCACAGTGCACCGCAGACGTGTGCAGTGTAAATTGTCTAAGCATTAATGGTAGGGAAAGCCCCTTATACTGGAGCGCTGCCACTTATGAAGTGTTTCTTGGAGGTTATAGTACGTTGAAGAATGATCATATGACTTTTTACATGCGCCATGTGACCTGTAAATGCGAAAAAGCCGTTTCCATTGCAGTTTTGCGAATTATTCCTTTTTCACATTGCCTGAAAAACCACCTCATGCGAGCGTAAAAACTTTTTTGCGATATATGGGAGTTTTTGCGAAATTGACGCGTTTCCATTAGGCGTATTTTCAATTTTCAATTTCAATTTGCGCAATTTGAAGGGTAATGGAAACGCGCCTACTGTCCTGCAGAGTTTAGCACCAACCCTAATCAAACACACCTGAACAAGCTAATCAATGTCTTCAAGATCAAGAAAGCTACATGCAGGTGTGTTTGATTAGGGCTGGAGTTAAACTCTGCAGGGCAGTGGCCCTCCAGGACCGAAGTTACCAATTTCTCCCTGCGTTCCATTCGGAAGGGCTCATTACTATGCCCTAATCCCTTCAAAGGGTTTACCCTTCGGAGTGAGAGCTTCGAAGGGTTGAAGGGTGTAGGGGACCAAACAACTGTTTCTTGAAGTGTCCTTCTGCGTCATCATCACATGCCCACACGGAGGCGCCGTCATCATGCAAAGAATCTGCACAAAGGATCATGGGAGCCCGAAGTGTCCATCAGTTGTACCCTTCGAAATCCTTAATTCCGAAGAGCCCTTTGAAGTGGCCAGTTTTGAGCACTT
>NW_015643185.1:752699-770038 GCF_001515625.1 Sinocyclocheilus rhinocerous | reverse complement strand
GCGGCCATGATTGTTTTCACTCCGAAGTGCCCTTCGGAGGGCGATATATCCCGTTTGGAACGCACCGTCTGATTTAGAATGAGTGTAAAATGTTTGAGAAGGGCTGCGTTCCACTCCAGCCCATTCCAAGGGTTCCGCCAAAAGTGGGCACTCATGCAACTAATCAATGACGTACATCCGAGTAAACGAGACGGAGGGAAGTTTGCGAGTGAAAGGCATAAAAAAATGGACTGGAACGCAGCCCATGTGTCTTCGGTTACATTGAATACCAAGCCACTAGACTCCCCAAAAGAGCCAGCTGTGAATAAAGATTTTTGATTCATCCCAGTGAATCAAATCTTTTGATTTTGTCCAGCAAAAAGAATCATTCAGATTCTTTCTATAGGTTACATTATTATAGCAGTTGTGGGGACAACTCCTTCTGAATATTATGACAGAAGGTGCGTTCGACTTGAACCACGGCTACAGACGGCAGTCAAAGAGAGTAGCCGCTTGCAGTCGGGGGCGGAGTTGAAAACGGAGCCATCAAGCCGGACACTTTCTGCTCCCGGTAGTGACACTCGCGCGGTGTTTGCATACTCTATCACAGATGAAGTGAATTAAATGCAATATTTGTCAATATAACATTGCAACTACAGTAAAAAAGCTTTTACTGTTCTAAAAACACAGATTTATGAGCAGTATTGGATTTGAATATGTTAGAAACACACGTCATTGTTGTCATGTGGTGAATTTGGCCAATTGTGAAACAGCTGTGTTATTATCAGCACTCCTGCAGTCGCTCTGAAAAAGCTGTGCCAGTTGAGTCAGCCGGCTGCTCTCGAAACACTATCGGGGTACTTTGATGCCACACGTGACAGTGACGTGGCGTCGGTTCAAGTCGGACAAAATTTCTAACCGACATGCACTGCTTCAAGTCAGCCGCCGATCGGTTTGCGCGGCGCCGCATGAAGTCGAACGCACCTAGAATCTTTGAATCAACTGACAGACAGCACATGTGATCAGGACATTTTCAAAAATAATTCGTTCAAAACATTTTCCGGTATGAGACGTTGTAACATTATCAGTACAGGTAATGCGCTCTGTGTGAACCATAGACTGTAAAAAAAACATGGACGTAGTGTCCGTGACGTCACATGTAGGTTTCTGAAGAGCATTTTTGAAGCCCAAAGTAGGCGGAGCCAGATGTCGCCATCTTGGCAGCGCGTCACTCCTGGATAATCGAAAATAAGCAAAGAGGTGGTATGTGGGTGGAGCTGGTTGCTGAAATCACGCCCGCCTAGCTTGACGGTGGTGACAGCAGCAGCACTCCACCTGTCACTCAAGTGGCCACGCCCTTAATTATGCAGAACTTTAATGCTTAAATAATTTAAATGGATGAGTTATAAAAAAAATTCACCCCCTTCACAGTTGTCATGAAGGGCAAAATTAGCTATATAGACCAAAACCACTTTTTGTACCAGGCTGTAAACATTTTTTTCTCTCTTATAAAGTTGGGCATTTTAACATGGGGGGTCTATGGGATTGACACCCTTTTGGAGCCAGTGTCCAGTGGCCAGTCGATGAATTGCAGTTTAAGTAACTTCCGTTTTGGTTTCAAGAGAGACCGGAGGGTTGCTGCTTGGTGTGAACGCAGCACAAAATTACCGGTATGAGCACGTACGAGTTCAGAACGCGTTGACGTAAGAGGTCTACTCTGGGCCAATCATAATATTCTGATGCAGATGAAGCATTTACTCCGCGCTATTTACGGAAGTCAAAAGTTGCATCCCAAATCGCGTACTTATACATAAATAGTGCGAGTAGTGCGTTCACACTGAAAATTCCAAAATGAAAAGTGCACTTTAAATACCCGGATGATGCACTTAAATAACCGAAAAAACGAAGTGTGGAATGTTGGGCACTTCATGCACTCAACTGTCGCAGCTTTAATTACGTACCAAAGGGGAAGGGGCTATCAGACTTAGATTATGAATGACAAAATAACCTTATATAATTTAGGGTGACCATACCAATTCAATATATTTTTATTGCACTTCAAATAAGCATGTTGGGAATACAAATGTATTATAAACATACTACTTGAATTTCAAGTATATTTTTAATAAATTTAATACTACGTCTTTTTCACCTGGGCGGTCTGCACACGCAAACAAAGCCAAACCCTAGATATTTTAGGCAATATAGAAATCCTGGCCAGGATGCGTCCGGGAAAAATGGCACGTATGGTCACCCTAATATAATTCATACTATACATGGTTGAGTACATAGTGCATAATTACATAGTGTATGAGTGTATAATGCGTAATCTGTGACGCAGCTAAAGAAATGTCTAAAGTCGTCTAATACGATGTCTCTGGGCCAAAATGCTGCATGAATGTGAACGTTTGACGCAAAAATGAAAACATCAATGTTTTGACCAAATCTTAGATTGTCTGATTCGGTCTGATATCCTACAGTGCTTTACCGGAAAAAAGACGGAACGTCCTTGCCTGTTTGAACAGCGCATTTTTGTATTTACCGGTAAAGTCGTTCTGGTATAATTTTACCGGACCTGGTATTATTGTGTGAAAGGGGCTTCTCAACATAATTAGTCTTAATCTACTCTTATTTCCAAAAAAAAAAAAAAAAGTGTAATCATAATTTGAGCCGATTTGTTTTTTTTTCACACTGGGTTGAGAACGAGACAGTCGACCGATCATAAACTGCCTAAGTGTTGACCTCATTAATGTTCATATACTTTGTAGCCACAGAATCCAAGGCCCTGACCCAAATGACACACTTCATGTGCACTTGCGGTCTTGCGGACTTACAATGGCCCCCGAGTGCGCGTGTCTGTTAAGTCCACGAGACCGTAGGGTGTCCCATTTGTCATTTTACCTTTAATTTTAGCATTTTTAGCTTTTAGCTAGGCCCCTTTGCGGCCGCTATGCACCCTCGATGCGCACTTCTGCCGAGCCTGCACTGGGGCAAGCTCCGCAGCAAACTTCTACCCGAGAGTCAAAGCGGCATTATGTCACGAAAGTGTGGACTCAGAGGAAGACCGCGAGGGTTTAGGGTGTGACTTGTGACAGGGCCCAAGTAGGGATAACTGCAGGCTGGAGCAGTGCGCGTGGCGACAGATTAGGGCGTGCCAAAAGGTAGGGGGCGTGAAAAAGGTCTTTCTCATTGGTTAGGATTGGGAGTAGGGGTAGGGGAAGGGTTAGGGGTTAGTTTCTGTTGTAGCCAGGGCAGGCCCGGTTCTACAGGGGTGATAGAGGGTGCTAAGCACCCTCCAACAAAATCAATAGCAACCTCAGTTAATGCTGTAATAATGGCATTTCATTGCAGATTTGGCAAAGTATCCAGTGCTTTATGATTTGAGCTCTGGAGATCGGTTTCTATCCGATCATCTTTTGCAGCATTGAGCAATGTAGCCAATCACAGACATATCTGTTGATTTCTGGAACCCAACAGCCAATCAGATGCGTTTAAAGGGGTGGTTCACTGGGTTTTTTCTAGGCTTGATTGTGTATATGGGGTGCAGTCTAACATGTGTTAATGCTTTGTTTAAAAAAAATTCATTATTTTTTACATAATTTACCTTTATTCCACACAGCTCTGTCCCTTCTCTGAGAAACGGGCTGATCTTTTCCTGTTTTTATGAAGCCCCGCCCTCAGAAATAGGTGATGGGCTCTGATTGGTTAGCTAGCCCAGTGTGTTGTGATTGGCTAAACCGCCTCTAGTGCGCGTCTAATCGTCCCGCCCCTCACCTCAGATGCATGTGCTCCGCTTGTATTGTAAACAATGCCGTCGTTAATATCGCTTATCAGTTTGAGCTCGATTGAGAAGCAGAGGATATTATTGAAGAGGATCGTGCAGAACCTGTGCAAGCATCTTATGTTAGCTTTTAATATATGGTTTTATCCTGATTAAAGCTTTAATACAGTACAGCAACCACATGCGCAACCCATGTTTAATGCTTCTCATAGCTATGTGAAAATATGTGTATAATTGGAACAGTTCATTGTCGGAGCCGAGCTGAAAGAGAGAGAGAGAAAGAGATGCAGAGTGTGTGCAGAGCAGGGGAACAAGAGGAACAGTATTGAGAATTGCTGCTTTTGAACATTGATTTTGAAACTTGTGAATCCATTATAATCGTTAGAAGTCAGAATCGTGATTCATGTATGAATAGATTTTTACATGCACCTCTTTCCTCTCACGTGAGCCCTGGTGAGAGGCCCATGGTGTCCAGTACCTATAGTGTCTGAAATCCATCGCTGTGAAACCTTCCCTCCTCTAACCCTCTCTTTCCCTTTTTCTCTCTCTTTCTCCTTGGTCTCGTCTTCCCTGTGGCTCTGTGGCTGTAGACCATCCCACGTCCTGTTCTGGTCTCTGGTTTCAGCTTGACACAGAGCCAACATAGGACACACAGAGTCCTCTTCTTCATCACTGTCCTCCTCCTCATCCTCCTCCTCCAGCAGCTGTGGAAATCTAACTGAAGATGGTGATGAAGAAGAAGGGTGAGTGTTGGAGTATACGTCCCGTTCGTACAGGGGGAGCTGAAGGTAACGGCCGGCTGCGTATAAGCAGCAGCAGGCTGGGACACACTCTGGGCCTTTCCTCCTCAGCAGACGTAGGCGTTTGCAGTACGGCCCAGGTGGCGTAATGCAGGGCTGCAGGACTGGAGGGGGAAGTGGGGTATTTGTGCCAGGGGTTTGGAGGGGACAAGGTGTTGCTGTGGGACCCGATGGGAAGCACCAGTCGCTCTGGAGGAGGATTTCATTTCTGAGGCGACGGAGAAGGTTGTTGATGAGCACGGAGCGCCGTAAGAAGGACTCTGGGTCATCCATGAAACGCAGTTTCTCGAGAGAGAGACTGAGAATGTGAGCACGCTCCTCCAGGACTGGTGACACCTGCTGGCCCGGAAGACAAATTGAGAATTCATAAGTGAGGTAAGGTCAGCTATCAAGTTAATCTGTATGATTCATAATGTGTTGTGAGGATCGAATCAAGGTGCAGGATGTTAAAAGGTGAAATGCTTTGTTTTGTTCGCAGAGGTATGTAGTGTCATAAAGTGATAAACAGTAAATTAGGGAAACAAAAACTATTAGAAGATAAAAACTAAGTGAAAAAATATGTCAGTTTAATAAAATAGGAATAGAAATGAAAACAGAATTGAAACGGAAAAAAATTACAATCAATGTACAATATAACAACAGAAATTAAATTAAAATTACTAATAAAATGACTTTAGCTTTTGTATTTTTATACAAATTTTCAATTGAAGTCAAAACTAAATTTTAAAGTAAAAAAATAATATATATTAAAAAATATATGAAAAAAATTGTGCAATGAAAATATTTGAAAACAAAATATAACAAATTAAGGTGCAATCAAATTTACCATTGCGCAGCAAATTTTAGTCCAAAATTAAATTCAAAGTTAATTTAATTCAAATTAAATTAAATCCAAAATTAAATTAATTTCAATAGGAATGCATTTTTAGGAATCCAATCAGGATATTCATGTGACGCTGAAAGATTTATATGTACGTATTCAAACAAAAAAAAATTAGGCTATTTTTAAGTGACTTCTGCATGAGCTGTGATTCATACATCGCTACACTATTGACAACAGACTATGGATCTTTTTGCCCACAAAATATGTGGCATGTCCGCATGTGTGTGGCATGTGGCACAAAACATGTCAGCACATTTACAATTATAAAAAATGAGTCAGAATGTCCAGATTTTAAAAGCCCTGGTGTTTACAGGTTCTGTAACGGTATTGCCAAATTATGCAAAAATTGTTACAATGTCATACAATTTTATTAATTACTAAGGCCTGGTTTCACAGACATGGCTTAGACTAAGCAAGGATTAGGCCATAGTTCAATTAGGACATTTAAGTAATTTTTATAAACATGCCTTAGAAAAAAACATTACTGGTGTGCATACTGGTGTGCTTGAGACAAAACAAGGACACTGGCATATTTTAAGATCAATCAGTGCAAGTTTCTTTCAGCTGAAACGGCTCAGATTTACATTTTAGTCTGGGACTAGGCTTAAGCCTTGACTGTGAAACCGGGGGTAAAAGTGTTATACTATAAATAACATAAAATGTTGTGTAGAAATATGCGGAATTATGTAGGGCTAGCAGACTTACAGTGTGGCAGTAACTCCTGAAACTCAGTACAGGTTCTTCATCCTCCACAAACTTCCTCTTGAAATAAGAGATCCGTGACACGGCCGCACGATCCATCATATGATCAGGAGCTCGTCTGTAATGGGGCTCTGGAGACAAAATGGGAAGGTTCAGACAGAGTTTCATTAATTGGCTATGTCTTCTAGATCAAAGACTGGTATTAAGAGAATTTCTGTCCTATTTTAGTTCCCAAATTGGATAACAGATTTTGAAACATCTACTTTGGAACAGAACATCATCAGCACCATCTGTTTATAGTAGTCTGTTTTTCAGAGATGAGATTAGTTTCAGACCTTCTATGAGCCCATGGGTGTCACCCCCTGGTGGTGAGGGGGTGGGGATACAGCTTTTACGGCAATGTTCAGATTCCCAGATCGGATGGTAGATTGATGGCGGGGCTTCGGCCTCAGGCTCACAAAAAGGGTTCATTGATAGGACCAAAGCCATAGTTTCGCCTCAGTCCTGAACAACAAACACAAAGATAATTCTTTAAAAAAATCACGTCATTAAAAATCACATCATGTCATTCCAACCCTGTATGACTTCTTGTCTTCCATGGAATACAGAAGATGTGTTTTTTTCCCCTGTCAGTGTCAATGGGGTCCAATGTTGTTTTGTACCCCATTAACTTTGTATTCACAAAAACAGTTGAAATATTTATATATATTCAAATCTGTTCCACATATTTATATTACATACAAAATATGTTACAAATGACATATGTTCCCAAAAAAATTATACAGGTTTGGAACCACATATAGATGAGTAAATGATGAAAGAATTTACTTTTTTTGATGAAATATCCCTTTAAACACAGGTTTTCATTTAAGACTGTCTGAATACAGTATATGTTCTGTACCACTATTAAGTTTGTGTGTTCATAAAAGAGGTCATATCTTAAAATGTTTTTGCTATTGATTTAAAAATGAGGCACATTTCTAGTAAAATTTTATGTCAGTAAAGTTTTTGCAATCAACTCATAATTCCAATCCTTCAATAACAGCCTCTTTTGAAGCTTGTATTACATTTGTGACAGGTTTACAAAACAATCTGTGCTGAAATGTGCAGCTCATACTGTTAAAGGGGTCATATGATGCGATTTCAAGTTTTCCTTTCTCTTTGGAGTGTTACAAGCTGTTCTTGAATAGATAAGGTCCCTAAAGTTGCAAAGACTAAAGTCTCAAACCTAAAGATATATTCTTTATAAAAGTTAAGACACGTCCACGCCCTCCTAAAACGCCTCGTTCAAACACGCCCCCACATGTCTACGTCACTGTGTGTCTGTTCACGCAAAGAAAGAAGGCGTAACTTTATTGTTGCTGCCACCGCCGGCACCGCCGCCGCCGCCGCCATGTTGGGAAGACGCTGTGTGTTTCGTTGCGAAAGCGAAAATACTTTGTTTGGCCTTTCAAAAGAGGACACGACTAGAAATCAGTGGTTAAGTTGTATTTACAACACTTTTCCAGAACAGTTGAACCCAAATATTCAGATGTGTGCAACGCATTTTATGGAGGACTGTTTCCTGATCCTGTGAGAGTAGACTTCAAATGCTGGATGTTTTGACTCACAGGTACGTTTTGCATGTGGAAAATAATGTGTTTTTTGAACCTTAAACAGCATACACACATTTCATTACACCAAATACACAAAATAATGTTCTTTTTAACAACATCATATGACCCCCTTTAAGATCTAATTGAAATGATCACAGTCTTAAAAATAAACAGCCACTAGTTTCTTTGTGGCTTTCATTGAGATTCTTGCATTCTAGTTATCAATATATGTTATTTTCTCACTGGGGAGCAAGTTTTGCATTCTGAAATTTGCATGTTGTCATACTACAATGAACTGTTTTATCTAAAAAAAATCAAGGACAATTTGAATCCTCATTATGACCCCTTTAAAGAAAGCAACCTCTCAACAACACTGTGCTACTCCATAACACGGTTCGGTTGAAGAGTTATTTCCTCTATTTTTGAGGATTAGGGCATTTGAAAAACACATCAAGACTCTTTAAAACAGCTAATAGAGCGAAAACACACTCTGAAACACTCAGATAACAAGATAGAGAGAGAACAAAATTCAATAGAAGCTGCTAAGAAAGGGAAGGTATATGTTGTGTGATCTCTCTTTAATCATTTTGTTCTCTGTTCTACCACCACACGCAGTGACAGGGGAGAGAGAGGAAAAGTTCCGGATGACTGCCTCTATAAAGGTCATTAATCTTCACTGACAATTTCTCGCACACACTATTACTCTCACGTAGTGGGTTCAGTTGGCACATATTGAACTGCTGTTATGCCAAGCTGTTCTGATAAACATTGTTTGTTGTCATGTGAGAATTGTCTCTGGTGACACAATTGTCATATGACAACAAACAATGTTTATTTGTAACTATTAGGGCTGTCAATTGATTAAAATTTTGAATTCAAATGATATATTAATTCATTATTCAAATTAATCACACATTTTAGTGTTAACTTAGAAAATTCCCCAAATGAAGATAATTCATTACATTGTGGCAGACAAAAGCATTGACATTACAAAAATCATTGATCATTGTCAACATTTTTAACCTTTTGAAAAAGGTTAAAAAATGTTTTTGAGAAATGTACTGTTGTGAAATTCACATACAGGTTGTCTCCATTGCATTAATTTTTAAATAACCAATTGCACTAAATTAACCAATAAATTGAATTGTATAAGTAAATGAGAAGTCTGTTAAACTAAAATTGTAAAAATATCACAAATACTTTTTTTTGCATGCACACTGACACAAAAATGGTTCCTCTTGCAGTAAACTTAATTCGGCTGTAATAACCCGTCCTGTTTTTAGTCTGTGTCTGCAGGGTTTGGATCACACTGAGCTCAAGTGAGCGAGACGTGTTTAATCAGAGCAGATCCCGCTCTCCTCCTCTCCCTTGTACTGTTACCTGTTTCTCATTCCGCCCACAACTCTGCTTTGAATTTATGCTTTAGAAGACTGAGAGCTGACACAGAAGCAGAGCTCTCTCTCTCACACACACACAAGCTGTCTGTCTGTCTTTGTCTCTTTGCTCGTTTTGTGCTTTTATGCACTCTCTCTCTCCATCTCTTCCACTTTCCTTTTCATGTGAAGAAAACATAAAAAGGTGCTGGATCCGTTGGATTTGCACCTCATCAGTCACACACGCACACATACACAAATATCACAGGGTACAGAAGGGAGTGTGTACTAGAACTGTGAAGCTCAGTAGATGCTAAAACTACACATTATAAAAAGCAGCTGATGCTAAAACCAGACAGAGAGGGTGAAAGAAAGAAAAAAATGAATGATCCAAACTAAGGAATCGTGTAAGGGATAAGCTTTCAGTTGTGCAATTGTGGTTTTTCCTATGCGAAAACCACAATTACAGGTTTCCATTGAGGTAATGTAGTCTTTGGCTTAATTTACTAAAACCAAAACATCCAAAGCTCATGATGCTCTTTACTGGGTCATAAAAGCTGTGTAAAGCTCACTCACACATTTACTTAATGGGGACTTACTGTACTATATATATATATATATATATATATATATATATATTATATACAGTATGTTGATCAGCGGCAGCTGGATGCAATAATCGCATGCCAATGTGCATTGGCTCGTTTAGTTTACACTCAAAGTAGATTGGTCTCTCTAAGCGAGATCCCAATTTCGTCGGTCATCCGACGTGACGTCGAGAGTGACCAACTGAAAGGGAACAACATTTATTTGAAATATAATAAATGTATTTATATAAAGTATTTAACATGTTACTCATGATATTTTACAAATATTTTATTAATTATTTGTCCACATCTTCTTATGCCCTCAAAGGCAGGTTTTTGCCAGATTAGCTAACTTCTCTGAACATGCACTTCGCATGTATAGCTTATTAAGAACAATAGTCTTATTGAGTGGTTACTCTACCAGGAAATTTAATCCTTTAAAATTATTTAACCTATTTTGTAAATGCTTCGTCAGTAGAAATTAAGCCAGAAAGAGAGTCAGAGCAGACAGAAAGAAAACAAAACACTGCACAATTAGTTAGGTTATGAGAAGAGCTTTAGGCATCAGCTCATATCCTGCTCTTTGGAACACCAGGCTGACAGATCATTCTAAAACTCCAGTGAATGTCGACCACAAACTTGTTCTTGGTCTGTGTAGCAGAGGCACATTGGCACATGTACAGAGCTAGAGAGTCATCAGTAGCACCACAGTCTGCCCACACGGCCTGACCCAAAAACAGACCCATGATTTATGAGAAACATGAGTAACTGATATAAACACACGTTCAAAGATGTCAATTATGACAAAATATGGAGGTGAAACTGTGCACAGAGAGACAACAATATCTCATGGGTATTTATTTATGACTTTCTAGTGAGTTTATTAAACATTAAAAAATAGTTCAAGCAAAATGTATTTATTTATTTTGTTTATTTCTTTTTAATTTACACTCACATGACTTTCTTTTTCTTCTGTCGAACACAAAAGTTGACAATTCTGAATATTGAATGGTATGACATAGAAACAGCATAAAAGTATCATAAAAGTGGTCCATGCAACTTATGCACTATATTACAAGTCTTTTAAAGCCATATTATATATTTGTCTTGTAAACAAACAAACCAAGTTGTTGTTCACTAAAAAATCTTGGCTTCCACTGTAGGTCTCAAATCTTATTTATGTCTGCATTCAGTTATATATTGTGCCTTTAGGTAAACTGCATCATGTTTGACATCGGTGAAATCAAATGTCATTGGTTGTCACATGATTTTCAATAACTTCAAAGCTGACATGATGTCTAAAAGTGACATTTAATATGATAGCTACGGCAGAGGGAGAGCAGGGAATAATGACTTAAATTTTCATTTCTTCACACAAAGTTTGTATGGCTACAGAAGTCTTAGAACGCAAGTTGTATGAACCAGTTTATGATGCTTTTATTGTGCTTTTTTGTAATTTGTCCATAGAATAAAAAAAGTACAGATTTGGAATGACATGAACTACATCTTTAATTCATGCATGCACATGCAGAACCCACACTGACTACAAAGAGTCACACAGTAACATGTGTGAAACACACCCTGCTGAAGTGACGCCCCAATGTACCATAAGGTGAAAAGACCGCAGTAGAGACTTTGCCAAGCATGAGGCTATTACACATACACTTACACACCTCTCCAGGAACTATCATCCATCTGCTCAAGAAACTGCTTTCTGTCTGGGTGCTGGAAGCATTTAAACCATATGTGTCCTCCTCATTCTTCCATTCAACAGTTTGGGTTAAAGCTTTCCATGACCTGAATCTATCAGCGAGACAGAGGAGGTTTATTTAAGAATCGAAATGTTGCATTGGGGGTCTGAACACATCCTGCAGACTGTAATCTAGGTCATTAGGTAGTCTCTTTCATTCTCACATGCTCAGACAGAAAGTGTAGGCAACACCCAGTTGAGGAGGTAAAACATCCATCTAAACATGTCTTGCACACACATACAAAGCCTGGGGAAAGAGGGGCAAATGAGGGAAAAAAAGAGAAGTAGGAACACCCTTCCCGCCTGCCAAGAGCTCTGTGGCTGCACAGCTTGTCTAGGTTACATCCAACTCGGAGGGAGAGAGAAAAAAAGAATTGCACCATGTCTATACTGCAAGCAAAGAATGTAACGGTGTTAGACAGATAAAATGAGAGAAAAATTATACTGACTTCGGCCAGCAGCCCTGCATCCCATCCTCAGTGTGTGTGTGTGTGAGCTTATGTGTGTGTGAGGTTAGCGCAGTAACATGATCGTGTTGACACAACGCCACATCAGTTCTGAAGGAATGTTCTGGCTACCCATGCATCCCTGCTGTTAAGAGTCAGAGCTTGAAGCTGTGTGTGTGTTTGAGACCGAGGAAGGGCAACCCATGCTCTCTGTATACTCAAAGGGGCAGGGTAATCCCATCATTCCTGCTATCGTTTAAATGAGTGTGATATTTACGTCACGGTGGGCTCTGATTTATTATGTTATGGCTGTGACTTATTTGTGTTCAGACACTTTTTAGTGTCTACTGAAAGTCTATAGAAAGTCTCCACATGTTTTGTCTTATGAACTCACAAAACATTAAAAAAACATTTGATTAATTTGACATTATACTATTAAATTAACTTTTAAGTGTTGTTTTCAGAGTACGTCACAGCAGTGTCTACCTATTATTTTAATATGTGCAACTGTTAGCCAATCATAGCAGTGGGCATTTATTTCCTTCGTGCACCCCGCCTATAAAAACAGACTGTTCTGCAGAGAGGAAAAATAGCAGATTAATCTAAATTATGTTTTTTTATGTAAAATTCTTGCTAACATTATAAGTCGACCTCAGGGAAAATTCTGGAAAAAAAAAATGCAGTTCATGACCCCTTTAATAGTTTTTATGGAAATCATGATACATTAGTTCAGAATTAGTTGATGAATAGAAAGTTCAGAAGAACAGTATTTATTTGCTAATATTTTGTAACATTATAAATGCCGTTGTCCCTTTTGCCCAATTTAGTATGTCCTCGCCAAATAATAATATTTATTTCTTAAAAAAATAAAATAAATATATATAAATCTTACTGACCCCAAACTTTTAAACAGTGGTGTAATGCACTTGTAGTTCAGCTTTGTCCAGCATGTGTATTTTTAAACCTTTGACTATTCGATTACACCTTGAGTCATGTATACAGATAGAGGACAGAGAGATGAAGAGTGTAGCTTGACTATGCAAAAACCTGCTCATATAAATGTATATACTTGCTCTCAAATTGTGGATCATATGTTTGTACCAAATTTGATGGCAGTACAGTTTTTACCATATACCGTATCTAATGTTTATCTACAGCCTTTTGATGAGTCAGTTCTGAATGTGATTGAAGGTTTGACAGGAAGATGATCTGCACAGGATGTGCCATGTCCCTTCCAAACCACAGTTTTTTTTAAACTGCCCTGATTGAAGTTTTAGATGATTACGAGCAGCCCGCAGACTCCTCAGAAGTCTCTTGAAGTAAATCCTCACCATGCCCAGACACAAATGACTGGAACGGACTGATGAGAACCACAGGCGGATAAACGATTGCGTGGGTTTTCCTTTGTGCCTGCTGTAGATCGAGGGATCAATGCATGGCAGTATGCCAGACACTCTTAAACTGGCACAGTGATCTCAGGGGGAATACCCACATGCACACAAACACACACACTCCTGCCCCACGGCACCATTAACAGATGCCACAGCCAGCGCAGTGAACCCATTGCTCATAATGAAGCAAGAAATAATCCCACTCACACACACATACCATCTCAGCCACACACAATAGCGTCTCTCTCTTACACAACAACAGCCTCACACACATAGAACTGTCTCTTGCCTTGCACTACGCAGACACCAATGCACAATTTTCCTGCGCAACAGTAATTGCGCATTCATGAGGACAAAAACACACACTCTGCGTCCATCTATAAAGTTATTGTGCTTTCATCTTGTACACTTCATCTCCTTGTAAGGGAATCAAGCGGTAACAGAGTTCTGGCTCCCTGCCTTTATAACACACACACACATATAGAGCTTGAGTGTTTTAATGTGTGAAAGGAACATTGTGTGTGTGTGTGTGTGTACATGTTTTTCTATCCCGGTGGGGACTTAAACCTGAATACACACTCATGGGGACTCGTTGTCACCGTGGGGACCTAAATTGAGGTCCCCAAGGGGAAACAAGCTTATAAATCATACCGAATGCATTTTTTGAGAATGCAAAAATGCATACATTTTCTTTGAGGGGTAGGTTTAGGTGTAGGGTTGGTGTAGGGCGATAGAATATACGGTTTGTACAGTATAAAAACCATACCTATGGAGAGTCCCCACAAGGATAGTAAACCAGACGTGTGTGTGTGTCTGTGTGTACGTATGCGCATGTGTGTGCGTTTGTGTGTGTGTGACCTTACTGTCATTAGCTTCTTTAGAGATTGTTTAATTATAGTAAATTTTACAAACTATAATAAATCATGAAGGAATAAAGATCTTGGTTGGAAATACATATAGATCTATAGATATATATGTTGTTAATATTAATTCAATGTTTACATTTTCAAAATAATTTTAATTAAAATGAAATCATTTATAATAAATACATATTTAGAGACTGAAATATTAAAAAAAATTAGATTTTAAAAATATTAAATTTTTTTAAAAAATATTTTATGCTTTCAAAAGTTTATTTGTGATTATAGGACCATTTAATACAAACTAGTGAAGGCAAAAATGTGATTAAAATGTAAAAAAACAAATAGTGACTATGGAACTAATGTACACTCTTTGCCTTGTGTATTCCTCATAAAGACAAAATATAGTTAAACATTTAATATTTGATCATTAGTACAAGTTATCATAACGAAAACACGGTATACTGTGTGTACTCTTTTGAGTGCTAAAAAAATTGTTGTTTGCTCAACACACTTGAGAGATCATAAATGTAGTTCATCTGTGTTGGCACTGTGCCATGTCCGGAGGCTGGTAGCGCGTAATTCTGAGCAGTGCGAATATGTTCCAAAAATATTAACTTTTGCTTACCTTTAACTATAATGATGACTAAGTCAAAGATGTGTTGTTTTATTTAATCAGATGTGTCGTTATGGACGCGCTCTCGTTTTCTCCTCTGGGCTCCGCTTCTGTAGTCCCGCTGTGTTCATCAATAACTACTTATCCACGATCCATCAACGAGAGCCTTTTTGACTTGCAATAATCGATAAGGTTCTACTAGAAAAATATCATCCGAAGCCAAGCAGTCAATCAGCGCGCGAACAAAGCCGCGGTGATGTGACGGAATCTCCGTTGCGTGTCCGCGCAGGTCGCTTTGCTTTGTGCCACAGTGACCTCACCGGCAGACGGTGCGACGTTGTTGCGTTTGCTTTGAGCTGGGCTTGTTAACGTCAGTGGACACGAGCAGCGTCTCCCCATTCCTCGGAATAAACAGCAGCAGCTTTTTGCTCAGGATCAGTAGCGTCCCGTCCCAGCAGTAATGCTTCCCTGGTGCTTTGTGTGTGTGTCTGGTTTTGGTCAGAGGAGCTGCGTTTAAGTTGCGCCCGGGAGCGCGCAGCAGAAGTGGAGCGGGCGGGCACGGCGCCAATCCATCTGTTAGACATTTCCCTTTTCAGGAGCGGCGGTCTGTGTTTTCCAGCCGCGCTCCTGAGCGGATTTCTCCGCTGTTCCTTATAGAAGAGGTGGAGTGAACGCCAAGTTGTACCGATTTATTTGGCGCTTTGGCTGCGATTCAGCTCCCTCCATCACTTTGTCCCCTGACACGCACACACGTGTACACCTATCCCTGTAGAGTGTAAAGCCCCCCCACCATTATTAGTAATAAGACTGAGTATGTGTCTTAGCATGGTAAACTGTTAGTGTATGTGAGCCAAAAATATTTAATGCATTATTACTATTATAAAACCTGACAATTTGGTTCCTTGTTCATTAGCAAACAGGGGTTTTCTCCTCCAAACCGACTTGGAGAATGTTTGCCAACTTGAGAGATATTTTTATTTATTATTATTAAATAATAATAATAATAATAATAATAATAATAATTGTTATTATTATTGTTGTTGTTGTTTTTAATTACAAATGACCATCATTTCAAGACTATTTCGAAAAGTTAGCAAGTTTAGATTTTAATTTAACCTTAACCCTAACTTTTTGTAATTAACTTGTGAATTTTTAGATTTTGGCCTATTTATAATTTATTTTATTTTTTTTAACAAATGACCATCATTACAAATCTGAGGACATTTTTAGGAATGCGGCCCTCACAAGAACAAGCATACGCACACTTACACAAAGGCTTTTTTCTTGCTCAGTTTCCCTCTGAGTCCAGGTTCCAAAAAACACACCCTGTTTCTGGTTAGAAGCAGACATCCACTCCTGTGCCAGAGTCCATCATTTATTTTCTTGTGTGACAGGCAGCCCTGTGTTGAAGTACTTTGAATGGGGGCTTCAGAGAGAAACAGCATCTTTTAAATAAAAGGAAACCATGCATTGTGGTTTACTGTACCAGCACTTTTATAGTGCTCTGTACTTTACATGTATTAAAGATAAAAGGTTTGTAATAAGCAACACCATCCACAAAAAAAAAAAAAAGGGTGTTGGGTCTTGGGTATTTCTAGTCTGCAGCATTGTACTGTACATTGAGCAGGCTATAACTAATATATTCTATTTTCTGATTTACCCATGATACACTTAAATGTTACATATTGCTTTTACATAATTATGCTTTTTATTATTATTGTTTGGTATGCCCCATTTTTAGTTTACATCTGACATTTGTATATTTGGCAAATAGAACTTTAAACATGCTGTTTTGGAAAACTTAAAATGACCATCAACAATAGTGCCATCTATTGGCTACAATCCAGTACAAGTGGTTAGGTGAATATTTATTCCTGCTCTTATTTCAGCAGTAGAGGATGTCTAATAATTTTCAGTTATATACCCTCATTTTGATGTCTATTCATCCTTTACTAGAGCTCTTGATCTGACAGCATGCTTCGGTTTCTGCTACATTATGGTAGTAAGGTCACAGAGTTCAATTCTTCATCTCTCTTTATTCACTCCAGCTAAGCAGCAAATAATAAATATTGACTTGCATGGAGCTGCTGTCCATGTTTAAGCACTTTGAAGAGAGCTCTTTCCCTCAGAATTAAAGTGAAAGTTTAATGGGCCCTTCAAAATACACCACCCCCACGCAGACACACACTTCGGGTAGTGACATCTACATATTTATGAGCATCCAAAGTGCGTATGAAAGAAGTATGTGAAATGTGTGTAAAAAGGTATGTGTGAGGCAAAACAGTTGCCCTCATAAATAAAAAAACATCACTGTCTACTAAACTCAGCCCCACAGAATTTCCTCATCTGTAGCTGACAGAAATTTGTCTTTGACACTGTTTCCAAAACTTTTGGAATCAACAGAGGATTTACAGTCATAGACAACTGGATTTTTGCTGACAGGCTTTATGTAGCACCACATGGTGGTGCAGTTTTTCCCTGTGCTTCTTCTTGACCTCTTACAATAAATATAAAAATAATGACAAATAAATTACTGCTAAAATATAAGATTATTTTGATTAAAAAAAAAATTATAT
>NW_015643185.1:737836-752688 GCF_001515625.1 Sinocyclocheilus rhinocerous | reverse complement strand
ATATTTGCAGTTTTCCTTTCTTGCTACATAATTCCCAAATTTCCATTTGGTATTTAATAGTAATAAGACTGAGTAGGTGTGTCTAAGCATAACTGCTACACTTTAAAAACAAATCTGTAAAAATATGGCACAATGTTTACATGTATTTTGAATTTTCCACTTAATTGCATTGTTTTTATGTGGGTTAATGGAATTGTGCATAAAATGACTGGACAATGTCCCTTTTTTTTTTACCTTACAGTGTAGTGTGCCTAAGCCTAAAATATTTATTGCATTATTACTGTTATAAAAGCTGAACCTTTGGTTCCTTGTCCATTAGCAGACAGGGTTTTTCTACTCCCAACAAACTTGAAAAATGTTCTTCAACATGTGGCTCGTATTTCATAAAATTGTAAGGGAGACTAAAACCTAAAACGAAATCCCGAATTTCCTTAAGACAATCTTACATTCCTTTAAAGGGGTCATATGATGCGATTTAAATGTTTCCTTTCTCTTTGGAGTGTTACACCAAATACTGTTCTTTTTAGCAGCATCATATGACCCCTTTAAATAAAAACAGGCAGACAAAGACGACAAAGATTTGCAGATGTGTTTCTTTTCAAAACAGAATCACATACAAATGCATCTTTTTAATGTATCGTGTAAGACTTCATTTACAAATCAAATTACAGCAGTTGTACAGAAGTATGAATACACAAGGTGACACAACATCGCTGCAACATTTCAAAAACATCATAAAAACGTTCTCCAGAGAAAAGTAAGGCACCGACTGAATCGGTGGGTAATCAGACAATTCATTTAACGCATTTTGAGAATAAACTGAAACAGCAAAATTAAAAGAATTGCAAATATAAACATATACACAATGTTCAGAAACTGTATAAAATGTTTAAAACTGGTTTTAGTTGGAACACACCTTGTGAAAGTTGAAGGTGCCAATAGCATGTTAAACCTGAATCACGTTGGGACACAGAGAGAGCACAGGGAGAGTGTGTGCTATGCTTCTTGTGCAATAAATCCTAAAACTTCTTTATGCTGGTGTTTATCGGTTCTGTAAACTGAACAGAATCCCTGTCACTGAGTTCAGAATAAGATGGGTTCTTTAAATGACCGTCACTGTTCTGTTGTCTAAATACTTACATCTTCTTACATACAGACTACTGCAGAGTGGTGGGAGAGAAGCTGTGACAGCTGTGAGCTCTTATCAGGCACTGGAAAGACTCATTCACACACATTAAACATTATAAGAGAAAATGCAGTTTCATCTGTCAAGATGTAAAGAAACGACTCTCCTTAAGACACCTCAGTCAGTTCAGCAGAGCGTTTGCTTTGCATACCAGTGTCTGTTCGTGCTGAAGTAGTTTGAGAATTCTAAAACTAGAATTATAACATCTAGTTCCTAATGAAAATCTTGTCATTATTCACACACCCTCGTGTTGTTCAGATCCCATTTTAATAGTTTCAAGTTAAATATAATGATTATTTTGTAAATTTCAAAAGTAGGTGGTGATTTATACGACCAAGCTCGAAAAAAAAAAGAAAAGAAATTCCAACTTAAGCATCATAAAAGCAGTTCATTTATATTCCATATGTATGCTGTATTCCAAGTCCTCTAAAGACATACACTTTTGTAAAAGTTTGGGGTAACTACGTTTTTTAAAGAAATTAATACTTTTATTCAGCAAAGATGCATTCACAATTGATAAAAAGTTAAAAAATATTTTTACATTGTTACTAAAAAAAATTATAATTCAATTCAATGCTGTTCTTTTTTTTTAAACTTAACAATCATGACCCACAAAACATTAAGCAGCACAACTGTTTTCAACATTGATAATAATAAATGTTTCTTGAGCATTAAATCAGCATATTAGAATGATTTCTAAAGGATTATGTGACACTGATGTGTCTGCTGAAAATTCAGTTTTGCCATCACAAATACATTTTAAAATAGATTTAAATAGAAAAACTGCATTTTAAATGGCTAAAATATTTCACAATTTTAATTATTTTTCCTTTTTTCGATCAAACACATGGAGCCTTGGTGAGCGTAAGAGACTTCTCTCAAAACAAAAATCTTACTGACTCAAAACTTTTCAATAGCAGTGTATGATAGTGGAACAGGGCCATGATTTAAGCCAGTATTCACTAAAAATCTCCCCCCTCAATCAGAACCCTTAAATGTTATTTGTGCTTGTATTCATTGTAAAAATGTGCACTTTTAGACATAATGAGCTCTGACAGAAGGGATGTTTATCAGTGAACAATGAATTTTAGTCTGTTCCACACAAACTATCATATAGTTTCAGAAGACTTAGAACTCTCAGAGCAAGGAAATACAAATCACTTTCATTATGTGGAAAAGTGCAGCTTGGACATTATGCCTAACATCTCAGTTTGTGTTTCATTAAAGGTGACATATCATGAAAATCTGACTTTTCCAGGTTTTAAGTGCTATAATCAGGTCCCCAGTGCATCTACCAACCAAGGAAACGTGAAAAAGATTAACCCAGTAACTTTGTTTTGGGAAGCCTTTTTCTGCAATCATCTGAGAAAACGAGCACGTCTGATTTCGCTCCCTGACTTAAAAATAGGCATTTTCAAAATGATATAATAAATGATCTGTGGAGTATTTTGAGCTGAAACTTCACAGACACATTCTGGGGCCACCAGAGACTTATATTACATATTGTAAAAAGGGGCATAATATGTCTCCTTTAAATAATACAGGGTAAAAACAATATGAGGGTGAGTAAATGACAACAAAATGTTATATCGAAGGTGAACTATCCCTTTAAGTTGGACTGGTCAGAAGCTACTGGGAGGGTTGAGTCTGAGGAACTGCAGGCTGGCAGTGCCATATAACCAACCTATTTAACTAACTGACTGTAGCTACAATGAGATTTATTCTCATTTATAGTGGGAAAATAATTTGGAAGCCATATCTGCATAAGGCAACAGTGCGCCAAGCCTGTTGCCTCATGTGACAGCTGTTTTCTAGTCTTAATGCATTTAACATCCTACATTTCAACATTGTGCTGTATTAAGTCACTGTAATTTTGACAGCTGTGGCATCTTCTCAGGCTTAAAAGTTGACAGAATGGTAAAATAAAATGTAGACTATTTACTTTGCCAAGAAGAAACTGAGAACATCTCCCAGTCCCAGCATGAGAGGGAAAGCTCAGCCCAGCTGTGCGTTTCGTGGGACATGGTCGGCAAGGGAGATATTGTCCATTTGTGACTCTCTGAGGACCATCACAGTCTGAGACTCTTTCACAAGATGTGTTTCATGACTATAATTATGTGCCCTAAAAATGTGCTTAATTCTAGTACAAACATACCAGCTCAGAGTCCAGCTACTTGCCATACCTGACTTTTTTCTTTTTTCTTCGCTCTCTTTTTCATACATCACCTGAAATGACGACATCAGCAGAGCTAAGAATACACATAACAGTATGTAACATCACACCGAACCTACACTCCCCTTTTCTCTCACACTCATGCTTTTTTTCTGTCGACCTGCAAGACTGTAACGGATGAGAAGGTGAAGGTCTTTTTTGTTTGTTTTTGAACATTTATCTTGCCATATTTTGAAACAGCACACTGAATGAGTGACACATTCACTAATAAAACAGTTCTTTTAACCAAAGGGAACTTAAGGGAAATCAACTGAACTGTGAAAGTAGAACAAAGTCTACAACTCAAGTCATTCTGCTCACAGAGCTTCATACATTTACCAAGAAAGTTAGTCCATTTTCTCAGATATATAGATACAAAAATAGATCAGCAAAATCTATGTGCCATTTACAGTACGTAACAATCACTGAGTGAATTTGACCATCGCTCAAGAAAGGAAAGAAACTAGTTCAAGACAGACTTCACAGGTTGACCGCACAGAGATCTGGACACTTGTAAAGACAGAGCAAAAGCGCTGAGAAGCCTCCTTGCCATCACATACTCTAAACATCCTCACAGTTTCATCACTGGTTCACAACAGGGCATTCAGCCAGAACACTGGCATTCTGCATCTCTACTGTTGCAGTACTGAGTGTTAGGTCTCAGGTACTAAACTTGAACGTTCAGGATTGTAAGATCACACAAATTCAATATAAAAGAGGGAACAGTCTGTTGTAAAAGTATGGCAAATACACACCCATATTATAAACTGTTAACTTAATGCAGCCTTCATTTCACCATGTTAGAAACTATTCAAAAATGGTTTCGTAATGGTCTCGTGATTCCGAACAGTCACAGATTTGACTCTAAAGTCAAAGTAAGAGCTGATGATGCATGTGCTCAATGTTCTTCATCAGGAATGGTGTTTTAAATCCCATTTGCCATTGCATCGACAGAACATTACTGTCTGTTGGTGCGGACACTAATATAGTTGTTATGGTTATTGTTATAGTTATCATTCTTTGTGCCTTTACAGTTGTGAAAACATTGTGGTCAATATTGTATAATTCAATTATCACCAATTTTGTATTGATATTATATTACTTTTTATTTTTATTTTTTAGAATTATTAGGTATTTAAGGGATTTCTTCTATAATGTATAGTTAAAATATAATAGATAAGAAATTAATAAGGAAATGCTTTACAGAGTTTTCATGTACAGTAGATAAAGATTTTTTTTTAAAGTTTTATAATGTGTTTCATATTATGATTGTATATGTCAAACAAATAATGTATATAGTTTCACATAATCATACTTTCATTATAAGGGTATTATTATATTAAAAGTGTCATAAATATATTATTATATATAATATTATTATATTTAGGTGTTTCTAGAAAAGTATAGGTAAAACAAAAGTAAAACAATCCTTATTGGCTGTTAATGTTATATTGAGAATGAATTATCTATTTGTTTTGTGGTGTGTTTCTGATTGTTAATTATTAAATTCAGAATGAGGGAAATAAATATTCATATAGATACATCTGTCAGAGTTCCTATTAAAAAGCCTCAGAATGGCATCTAGTGAACCTGACAGTAATTGTACCCCTGTACTACTTTGGTAGGTCAGAGTAATGTAATCTTAGGACACCAGTTATAATCTGAGCCATGATATTTAACTCATCTCACCTCTGCAGATCTTTCATGTCTGGAACCTACACATATATTTGTTGGTTCTTTCTCTCTTACTGTGCCTAAAACACCACAACCCCATTAGAACAAGCTTAAGCAGAACAAAAACAGAAAAAATAAATATAAATAAATATCTAAATAAAAATAAAACTCTGTCTCATTAGTGTTTCCTCCATTAACGGTGTGGCATCTCTAACCCTGTTCTCACAATTTTCTCTAACCCATTTCCCACAATGCATTGGGAAGGAGAGCAGATTATATCCCCAGAACTACTCGTGTTTCTCATAATGCACTGCAGTGAGGGCCAGCTCTGTCATCTTGGGCCTGTTCGAGGGCTTGACCTGCTCTCTGTCCCCCACGCCATTACACACATCATTGCCATCACTTATTGACATTCTAGGACTCCAAAAGACTGTGCCATCGACACACCTGTTGTCCTTTCGATTCCTTCATCTGTGTCCAGTGTGTCAGCTCCTCCTCCCCAGAGCTGTTCAGCCCCAGAGAGATCCAGCCAATCATCTCCTTCCGTTTCATGCTGCGCTTGTTGTAGACCGACAGGATGAGTGTGACGTCGGAGAGCTGGAACAGAGCGACTTGGAACACGAAGGTCTCCTTGTAGGTGGGGTTGGGTTGGCCTCGGCAAATGGACGTCTTACACTTTGACATCTCTTGACCCATTGAGTTCAGTAGAGTCAGCTTTACATAAGTGTCTGAAACAGCATGAAACAGGATGTCATTCAGAGAACATTTCATACTATGAGCAGTAGTCCTAAAACCTTTACGATCAAATCAGTCAAGACTAAATTTGATTTGACCATGAGAAATTTGAAATGACTTTCCTCCGCACTTGCTTACAATGATTTTCCCAATCAGTATTTAGATTTTTTTCTTTAAAATATATTTTTTAAATATAAATTTTAATATTGTCTAATATTAAAAAAGAAAATACATAATAATATAATATAATTAATATAATATAATATATAACAATATCATTTCTTTTTACCCAATTGGGAAATTGTTTTATATGTTAATTTCACAGCCTTTTGTTAGATTTATTCTTAAAAACAAGAAAACTCAGTGTTAGTGACATATAGATATATTATAAAATAACTATATCTTGTTTTAAGGCTGTTTAGACATTTCTTTTAACTGCAAAACAAGACAATAATTCAGATTTGAAAAAAGTAAAAAAAAAAAAAAAGTAAAAGTAAAATAAAATAAAAATAAAATAAAAGTTTTCCGCTGGGAAAAATTACAAAAAGATAATACAATTAAAAAAACTAGGTTCGGAAGTGAGGACGTTAAATTAAGTAACCGGATATAACATTGTGGTACAGTTCCTCTGCCACATGGAGGTTTTCAACGCTACGGTTCCAGCCTGGCAACGCTTCAGTCTCTCAATTTATCTGAAAAGCAATTGATTATTCCATTCATTAATACAGGATGCAATTTATTGGCTGAAAATGGGCCATTCAGTTTCTTTTTTGCATTAACGCTCGGCACGAATCAATGCTCACTGATTAATAATTGAGTCCCGCATCACTCCTCTGTCTTCTCCTTTCAGAACCTTTTGAACTGCGACTCTACAGATGCATTCAGAGCAGACTCTGCGGTAGCTCGAGGCCTTTCACCGGGTTTAATTCAGAGTGCAGTTGAACTCCTCTGAGCATGCTTTCTGCTGCCCTGCCTGAATACACTACAATACAACAGACGTTAGTATTCTCTGTGTCTTTGTGTCAGGGCGACGGTTCTGTTCCACGAGTCATCGAGTGCGGGCGTCCTGTGGAGTCATCCTGCTGCGTTTTCAAGAAAATGTTTCACTCTCCTCTATTTTTCCAACTAATAGAAGAGCCAAGCTAAAGAAGCGCTGATTTCAGAGATGGGAACACAGACTCATACCTGACACTGAGGAAATCATCTCCAGCTCCTCAAGCTGAATGTGAAAGGATTTCATTAACCGTTAAGGAGGGTTGATTAGACTCTGTGATGCAGTTATTCAGGAATCTGAACACTTCCTGTCACAGCCACAGAAATCAACTTCTAGTAGTCTACAGTATGTCACATTACCTAAAATCCTGGTCATTCTATTTGCAACTTTTGTATCCTAAATATGACTAAATATTAAAATAGTAATAATACTATCAAATTATTATTATTTGATTATTATTATTATTATTATTAATAAAATATAATAATAAAGATTTATTAAATTAATAATAATAATGGGAAAAAATTATTATAATAATTGAAAACAAATTATAAAAGTGTTTTAAACATATTTAATTGATATCTTAAGTTAACAGTGAGATCCCCAAAAATACATTTTGTAAAAAAAAAAAAAGTCCACTCTCCAAACACAGAAGAATCACATGGCAACAAGTCTACAAAGATTTCTACATCTTTCTGGCAACTACCAGTCACATGACAGGAAAGATTCAAATGATCCAAGCAAATGATCTAGTAAATGTGTTTAAAAAATCCAAACATTAAAGAAAAAGACACATGGTTACGGGACACATGCAAACATCACTATAGAGGACAGAAAATAACAGCATACCATCCAATATAATGTCTAAAATAACAGCGTTTTAACCTTCTCCATGGATGAAGACCGAATGGATAACATATTTCACATGTTTTCTAAATCTTCCTCCTGTATTGAGTTTTACACTAATTTGCACTCAAATTTTCCAGAAGGTCAAACCTTCAGTATCCATGTAGAAGTGCTCGCCAGTCTAAAAACAAGGATCGATGATGAAGAGAGGACACATGAAAACAGAAAGATGGATGAACAGCGTCCGATGCTGATAAAGGTAGCTAGCCACAGAAAACTCACCTCGGATTATGTACACCTGCCCACCTATCAAGTGCTTTAGACAACAGAACAAACCATCTGACAACAGGAGAGGAGTGACAGCAAGAGCAGAGGGGATCGGCAGACATCAGGGAGAAAGAGAGAATATCAACAACAGCAGGAGAAAAAGAGTGGGTCAGAAGGTCTGAAGGTTCAATGACCACATTAGGTCAGCTGTAACGTGTTCATAAAGCACACTGCATCACTTCAGGTTAAGGGCCAATGCATAAGAAAAACATGCAGCCTTCATTACCATTTCATAACGCTATCTGAAAACTACAAGGTGAATGTCGTTTAATGACATGATGGTATTTATGAGCAGTTATGAGTGCTTTCTGAAGGCTCTTATATTGCGCTCTTTGACTGAAGTGTGACGGAAGCTTTGGGAAGGTTTGTTTAAGGCAGCATTTATCAGAAGGGTGACAGAAAATTATGGAGAGAGAAAGAAAGAGGGAGCAACTTTGAGGTCAAAAGGTGAGAGGTGACACTATTTGATGCTGCAAACCTTATATAAGATGATACAGGAAACACAAGACTGATCTGATGGTGAAGTGCTCTGGAATGGCTATCTAAAGCAATCATGTTAAATAGATTTTGGACTCACTGGGAGGTTTATTTGCTGCCAGGTTTTTAAAGTGGCTTCCTTTGATGACCTCCACAGAGAGACGTCCCGTAGTGGCGTTGTACACAAGCCCCAGCAGGATCTCCGGAGCCGATCCCTGACCAGCAGACGGGAACGACGAGGCTGTCTCGCTGCATGATACGTCTGACATGCTTGCCTGAGAGTCACTGCCCTGGGACACACATAATCTTTGATTACTGAAATAAATGAACTTTTCCACGACATTCTAATTTATTGAGATGCACCTGTACATATATTTTTAAATATCTTTTTGTGCATTATGCTGATAATTGAATTTTTTTTAAATTAAATTAGAAAGAAGCATTTTTAGTAGTTTACATATTATGGACATAAGATTTTATCACACTCACTGGTATGTTGCAGCAGGGGTCCAGTATGATGGGGACTGACATCTTGCCTTGCAGGTTGAGTTTGGTGAGGTAGAACACCTTCTCCCCGAGAGCCTTCTCCTTCTTCATCCTGCGGATGCTGTACAAGCGGAACCGGACGGCATAGTTCCCGATCATCTCCGACTCGATATGGCTGAAGTGAAATGTCTCTGTGAAGACAGGGCAGGGGCCACGCTGGATGATGGTTTTCGCCCTCTGTTTTTTGGTGGGCAGCAGCACCAGATGCACCTGCCAGGAGATGTTACCCACCCGTTTGAGAGAAGGAATGTCTGTCAGCGCTGTTATCGTGATGGACAGACACTGGTCAGACGAATCGTAGTTGAAGATGACGTCGAGAGTTCCATACTGAGCAAGAGGCTCAGGGTCATAACCTTTGGGAAGCTGAGCCGCCGATCCACGTGCAGACAGATTCTACAGAGATGATTGATAGAAAAAATAATAGATTTAGAGGGAGTAACAGTTACCATCTGAGGCTTGAGGTAGTGCATGTCAAGTAGATGAATATGGTACCTGTGCGGGAGTTTACATTTATATGGGCTCTTATATGACTGCTTTAAATCTTAAAAACACATATTCGATGATGTATGAAAACATTTTCAATGATTGATGGCTACGACAAGATTTTTATTGCTGTCATTCATATAACAAAGTTAGACAGAGGATGTGGCTCAGTACGTTCACTGCTGCATCACACTGCTGTAAACATATCAATTATTACGGAGGTGTCTACAGCACATGCATATTAAATTATGAAGTCGTTAGTGCATGCATCTGTGTTTGTATGCATGTGATCTTATTCTTAAGGTAATGAAACCATTAAGTACCAAAGCTAATTACACATGACAACAATGCCCTAAAAACAGAGTTGAACTAAACTAAAAGTGAAGTGAAAGTCAAGTGACATGTAGGAATTAGTGCTCTGCATTTATCCCATCCAAAGTGCCCACACACAGCAGTGAACACACACACACACACCGTGAACACACACCCGGAGCAGTGGGCAGCCATTTTTTGCTGCGGCGCCCGGGAGCAGTTGGGGGCCTTGCTCAAGTGCACCTCAGTCGTGGTATTGAAGGTGGGAGAGAGCGCTGTACATTCACTCCCCCCACCTACAATCCCTGCCGGTACGAGACTTGAACCCGCAACCTTTGGGTTACGAGTCCGACTCTCTCACACACACACACACACACACACACACACACACACACACACACACACACGTGTATGTACTTAAACTATATATTAATTATAAATTACATTTGGTCTTTGTTTTTTAATATTTTCATAAATTATTAATATTCAAAAATAATACTTTTTACAATAAAATTAGCATAAAAATGAATTTAGACTATATTTATACTATAAAACTAATTTACGCAATAATAGTTTTTAGAATATTCTTTGGTCATGTCTAATCTCACCTAGGGTCACCAAGTGAGTTGAACTGCCAATGGAGTTGCCTCAAACAAAATAGGTCCATGAGACCCCTGGTGATGTGGAACTTCCATCTTTGCAGTAAGTGATTTGTGCATATACAGATTTCTTTGCTGAAACACACACCTCTGGGCTGAGTACAGCAGTGCTGTCGCTGGGAACATCTTCTTCATAGCCCTTGTTAAGGAAACTCTCTGTTTCCTGTGCTCCGCTGACCTCACTTGGAGATTTTCCATAGCTGTGTTGGGGGCTCTCGCTCCCATGGGAAAGGTCACATTTGGCATCGCCCAGGTCAGAGGGTGTGCACGACATACGTGGTGACCTTGAACCCGCAACCTTTACGAGTCCGACTCTCTAACCATTAGGCCACGACTTCCCCACGACTAAAAAAGACAAAAGCTTCTCACTATAAAACAGTTTGAATGTTTTTGAATAATGTCTTTTTAAAGTGGGGTGTTGAGGGAATTTAGAATATGACTTACAAAAAAGTATTAATATGTTTGATATTTTGTATGTAACAATGAATTTAGCCCAGATCACTGTGGCAGAGAATCACCATTTACATGTCTAAATTTGATCAGTCCAAATACACAGATCATTTGCTTTAAACTGAAATTTCATTCACCATGTACTCACCCTTATATCTGTTGAAAAAACGTATTAATGTGTTATGCTTTTAAATATTATTTTACTGCAGCTCATCCAATGGTGGAGTCCGTCTCATCCGCTGGATACAGTTTACTGATGAGGAGGAAAGTCAGAGAGTGCCATTTAGACAAGTGTTCTCAGGCAATATTTAAAAGCAAAAATGTGGGACAGGAAATGGCAAATATCATCTTAAATAATTTAGAAAGTGCATTAATTGGAGTGAAAGTTTCTTTGAAGTAACTTTGAGTTCAGCTTTATGCAAATGGCAGAGTGAAGCAGGATCGTGATCTCAGTAACTCAACGTCATTCATTCTCACATGAGACTGAACCTGCAGCCTTAGTGTTTTTATGAGACCAGATAGATATCTATTAGGCTTGTAATTTATGAAACAACTTGTTATATGGCATTCAAAGCTCTCTAAAGAAAGCCTAAAACAAGAATGGTTATTTAAAACTCTCAGCTTAATTCAAGAAAGGTCAAAACCTGATTTTACACACAGTGTAATAAGACTATCCCTTACACCTGCATCTTCATAAATCATTCAGTTGTCCTCCAAGAGCTACAAACTGCTGCGTATGTGTATGCATATGATTAAATTAAACAAATCAGTGTGTTTCATCATGTCAAATGAAGAAAATTAGAGGATATGCTGATGCTGCTAGTGGCTCTGTGAGACTCTGAAATTGAGATGAATGGCAAAACGTGGCCTGATTTACCTGCATTCACCATACAAGTTAAACTGCTCTGTAAAGAGAATGAACCAATTGGCCTGTTGCCATAGTAACATTCTGCTGATCAGGACAGGAAGATTTAGAGATCTCATAAATACTGCGCATTCTCTCTCTCACACACACAGACACGCTTCTGGGAGTGTGGCTGGGATAACTGGTTCTGACTATTAGGAAGAGACATTGCTGATGCTGTGAATTTTCAAGTGGGGGATTAGTTATCCACTTTCTCTAAACTTCCTCACTTCCTAGATGCTAGTTCTCAGTAATAATAATTTTCATTATTTCTCATTTAATATATTTTTTGTTACAAATTGCATTATTAGCAAAATAATTGTAAACTTTAATAATAATAATAAAATAATAATGGCATTTGTTATTAGAATAACAATAATAATAATTATAATAAAGCATTATTATTAGCAATGTTCATAATAATACAAAAATAATCAACTGTTTTTGCATTTTAACTTTTAAAATTATGTTGATAATACAATTTGTAATGGAAATTATTATTATTATTAATGCTTTAATGACAGCATGCACTTGAGTTGTTTGTGCAAATCCAAATGCTGATACATGTTCTCCAGCATAATTTAAGAATAACCCAAAGAGCATCTTGTGCTTCAGTGGAAGCAAGAACATCTGGAGTTCACATGAACAATGTCACAAATTTACTTATGACCAAGAAATAGAACAGAATCAGAAATATTACTTCTTCATTTTACATCACAACATTTCTTTGTTTTTACACATTTCATAATCCTGAAACAGAGAAGCATCAAGATATGACAGTACAAAAGATGGAAACTCAGAAATAAAATTCACTTTTAATGAGGAAGGAGGAAAGCAATATCACTATGATTAAGATGATGGAGGAGCATGTCCGCTTGCCTTCTGTGTCTCAATGCTGAAGGACGTCTTTGATCATAAACACTAGTATTTTCAACCTCAGGCTATGAACAAGAGCAAGAGAAATGTGTGCCCTATATCTCAATGATGTTTTGATCAACTCTCATGTCAGACATTTCTCATGTTTCAATTTGATCTGAATGCCAGAATATATGCCATAACTATAATATTCAGTATCATCAGGACTTCACTGAGCGATTAGTAACAAGACATTTACGGCTCAGTTAACTTGATTTTCCCAAGCAGCTTGCTATGAATGGGAAAGCTAATGCTTTAGCAAGGTTTTATAAGGCTCTTTGGTTCTAACAGCAAACACTCAGCTCATTTGTTATGCATGTGTAAGAATAAGTTTGTGTGCACAGTATAAGTTTGTGTGTGTTTTTATATGTTTGTGAGCATTCAAGCAATATGTAAATGTGTGTTAGCTCCACATGTATTATACAGATGGCCTGAGGCTACAGCCTCTTCTGCCTCCAGGAAAACAGCTCATGAGAAAAGCATGCGGCTCTATCTGTCTCTCTGTGCAGTAGTTCACAGAAACAGAGGGGGAAATCAAAGAGACATATCCACCAGGTTCCTGCTTTTTTCTTTCTGACAGCGCTTCCCTTTGACACATTTTCCTTCTTTCTCTTCATAGCCATCTGTAATCTCTCTACTGTGTTTACTCTACTCTAAGGTGACCAGATTTCTGAAATGAAAACCGGGGACATTTCCTAGTTCAGTGATCAAAATATCATTGAAATCTCACTTGTGATTATCTACTAATTAAAAGACAGGGACAATATATTTGTGTATGTTTTCCATATATTAATATCATAATTAATATATACAATGATGTTTGAGGATCAAACTAATCTTAGTTTATTAATCAGCCTACAATTCACCAGAAAGCACACTATGAAAAGTAAATAGTAACTATTGCAAAAAGTAAACAGATCTAAATAGAATTATAGCAAAATTATGAATAAAAATAAAACAATAAACATGAGAACATATGATAAATGAAACGGTATTTAACAAATATTTTTAACATTTTCTGACAGTATTTAAAGGTGACATATCATGAAAATCTGACTTTTACAGGTTATTGATTTATTTACTGTATATTGCTGCTGCCACACAGATCTAAAATAATCATGCGATTTATTTCCCAGCTGTTTACCTTCACAGACATAACCGACTGTTTTTGTAACTCGTGTGTTTTTAACGTAAACTTGTGTGTGAATGAGAACTTAGTTTAGTACTCACATGCTGTGACATGCCGCTTTCTGTCTGTGTGCTTTCAGAAAACCATATATCAGAAGTTTAAACTCATATGGTTTAAAACGCATGATTTCAGCGCTATAAACATGATAATCAGAACCAAAACAGATGTTTTTTAGCAGGTACCAGATGTAATGGCGCAGATCTATTCTGGAAGAGGAGGAGGAGAGCAGCAGCTCATTTGCATTTAAAGAGACATGCCCGAAAAACACTCAGAAAAGAGATATAATAAATGATCTGTTGATTATTTTGAGTAGGGCTGTCGCGAGTCGTCGATTCTATTCGACTATTCGATTTTTAAAAAAAAATCATCGACTTCATACTGCCTGCATCGACTAAGCCGGCAAAATACCGGAAGTGCCGCATTTCAGGCAAGACACATGATTTGGGAAACACTGGCCTTTGTGCTTCTGAGGACTTGTTCATTCTGAGGACCATGATGCACTACTTCAGCAGCTCATGTCACAAATGCATCAATGAATCTGTTTTTCGGATAATGTTAGATGCGGGTCATTTATTTAAAGGTGACATATCATGAAAATCTGACTTTTACAGGTTTTAAGTGCTATAATCAGGTCCCCAGTGCATCTACCAACCAAGGAAACGTGAAAAAGATTAACCCAGTAACTTTGTTTTGGGAAGCCTTTTTCTGCAATCCTCTGAGGAAAAGAGCGTGTCTGATTTCGCTCCCTTGGTGACGTGGCAAAGGGATCTCATTATAATATTACCGCCCCTTAATCTGTAAGTTTACACCCATGGCGCCGTTATTGCGTTTTCGCAAGCGACAACGGTGTACCAGTTCTAATGTCATGGCGAAAGTTTGAGCAAAACATGCTAACTGTAGACTGCTATAGAACACTATTTACAGTCCCAGCCTCAGAGGAGAC
>NW_015643185.1:737311-737826 GCF_001515625.1 Sinocyclocheilus rhinocerous | reverse complement strand
CCATCTTTGGTATTTTCATCATAATTAAGTATATTTATAATCCATTGCTAATCGACAGTCTTTTTACCATTTACCAATATAGGGTTCGTCGATTCTATTCGACTATTCGATTTAAAAAAAAAAATCATCGACTTCATACTGCCTGCATTGACTAAGCCGGCAAAATACCGGAAGTGCCGCATTTCGAATCCATAAAACATTATTAGACTGTTTTCCAAGGCTGCATGATATATTAAGCCCGTTTAAAAATCATAATTAAGCATAACTGTGAATTCACAAACGCTACGATTGAATTAAATAATTATATGTGATGCAGTTATAGGCGTGAAGGTTACGTACTTGCATCTCACAGGGGCTCCATTCACAGTAAATGCTGCTCCACAGGAACTAATATCATATGTGTGGAGCCGCTCAAACTCCATCTCTGCATGTTGTTGTGAGTTTGGGTTTATTATAACGTTCATCTGGGAACGCAACGTGCGCCATTTCATCAGATTTGTAAGGTAAATCATTTA
>NW_015643185.1:694540-725220 GCF_001515625.1 Sinocyclocheilus rhinocerous | reverse complement strand
GATAAATTAGTCGACAGATTAATCGAAATAAAAATAGTCGTTAGTGGCAGCCCTAATTTTGAGCTGAAACTTCACAGACACATTCTGGGGACACCAGAGACTTATATTACATATTGTAAAAAGAGGCATAATATGTCTCCGAGTCCTTTAACATTTTCACATTTTGAACTGCGAGTATAAAATAGCCTAATCACAACTTTTTCAATTATTTTTTCCAAGTTCTTTTATGTTTATGCTTTTGGAAATGGATCTTTACCAGTGGGGGTGCTATAGTTAGTATGTGACTACCTTGAAACCAGTAACACTGTCTCTTTTGATAATTGATGATAATAGCACTCTGCTCTCCTCAACGTTAGTAACGGCACGTAACTAGTAATCAGTATAGCTCGCAGTGCCCTCTGCTGGTGAAAGTAATCATTGTTTTGAAAGTGCTGTAAAATGGAGAGGCTGCTCACTGCAGAGCATATGGGTGGAGACAGACGTCCAGCAAGGAGGAGCGAATGTAATTAGTGCCTAATGGGTGGAGCTAGAATTAGACATCCAGATAGGAGGAGCTGGAAGTCATTTGACTCTGCAGTGAGTATCACTGGGTAAAACGGGGACATTTTTTCCCCCCAGGGACAGTCCCGGTTTTTGGTGTCCTGCACCCGGAAAACGGGGACGTCTGGTCGCCCTACTCTACTCTGAGTATCTGCTATGATTCCAGCAGAAATGTCCAGCAGACAACTGAAATAGGCAATTGGAAGTACAAAAAATAACCCTAATCCTGTCCATTACAGATGATCATTTTACAGCCATTTATCTGTTGGATATAAAAGCAGAGACCATAATCTTCCTCTAAAACACAGAATAACATGATAATCTCCCTTTCTGTAAGGAGCAGAACAGAACCAAGAACTCTCTTACTCTGTTTTCTCATCTTTCTGTGTGAGTTAAACTAGTGTGTTGTGGAAGAGAGTGTGTTTGTGTATAAGAAAGTAAAAAAAAATTGTTGTTCTTCCAAAACTGTCCTGATTCATTTGATATGTCATGATCTAAACCTTTGCTCTCTGTAAGAATCACTCCTGCCAGAGAAAGAGCAACCCACAGTTATTTTTATTGAAAACAGGTTTCATTCAGATTTTTCTACTTTGTCTGTTACTGACTGTTCTTAAAAAAAAAAATAAAAAAATTCTGAGTCACTCCAAAATTCCAGTGAAAAACAAACGTCCCTCAGCAGGAGATTTGTAGTTGAGCAGCGCCATCTAGTGTAATGGAAAACAGTTTTATTTGGGTTCCATTTTATTTGCTTTGCCCATTCGTCCCAGATGTCAAATTTAAAACACATACACTACCTTTCAAACGTTTAGGGTCAGTAAGATTTTTTTTAAATCAATACTTTTATTCAGCAAAGGCACATTACATTGATCAAAAGTGACATTAAAGACATAATGTTACAAAAAAATGGTCTTCCAAACAAACTCCGTTTTCAATATTGATAATAATCAAGAAAAGTATAGAAATAAAATCAAGAAATATTTCTTGAGCACCAAATCAGCATATTAGAATGATTTCTGAAGGATTGTGTGACACTGAAGACTGGAGTAATGCTGAAAATTCAGCTTTGCCATAGCATTTTAAAATATATTAAAACAGAAAACAGGTATTTTAAATTGTAATAATATTTCACAATATATTTGTTTTACTATATTTTTGGTCAAATAAATGCAGCCTTGGTGAGCAAAAGAAACTTCCTTCAAAAACATGAAAAAATCGTAAAGACCCAAAACATTTCAATGGTAGTGTATACAAATTCAGCAACCCATTTTAGCACACAGAGTTTGCTATTCGACCATGGTATACTTGAAGCTAATTTGGATCACAACAAATGTGACCCCCCCCACCCCACCCCATAATTTAATCACTATCCCATATAAATGTCACATGAGCTGTGAGAAAGCCGTTTTTTGAGTGAGGTGTAAATTTACCATCATCTGCTGAGGCCTCGCTGCTGTAACCATCATATTCAGCTGCTAGGGGGCAGTATTTCTGCCGTGTGTCCCAGCCATAGCCCTTCTGGTGGCGTGAGTTAGTCCCCGCTGAACCACCCCGGAGACCCTGCGATCGAGACACGGCCTCCTGGTACTGGCCAATCACCTCATCATCACTATCTGACGACGAGCAGTGATAGTCTGCATTCACATAACTCTTATCTGAGACAGACAACGAGGAAAGAAAGGGGGACAATTTAAGAACAATATGAATAAGCATTTGTACTGTGAGCACAAGCAGAAATCATTTGAGACAGTCAAATGTTCACCTTTCCTCAACAACCTATTTAAACATTGTAACACTGGTCACCAAATAAAGGCAACAAAAGAAGAGAAAATGAAGAGAAAATGTGCAATAAAATAATAATATGACTTGATAAATATACTTTTGTAATAAAGACGACAGGAAATAGTGCAATAAAGATCTATATATAATGTATAACTTAAATTCCTAAATAAACTAGGGGAATTCAAGAGCATTGCCATACTGCAAACACTACAAAACAGATTTTTAACACCTCTAATCTTCAGCACAAACACTAGAGGGCGATATAGTTTAACAATTAAAAACATTCTCACATAATAAGGATGGTAGCACGCAGGTAATTAATATAGTGTCTTTTTTTTTTTTTTTTTACAAAAATGATCAATTAACATCTGTAGAAATTCAGTTTGAGAGGACAAGAGAGGCAGTGCACATGCATTAATAATTAATGCTGAAGAAGGAAAACCAAATCCCCTGTATTTTTTTTACACCGAAAGAGGAATAAAAGAGAGACAGAAAAACATAAAACAAAGATATATATTAAGTGTCAGCAACTGCAGAGAGTTCAAGTCTTCCAATAGAGATAAAAGGGAGGGAAAGCAAAGCTGAATTTTGACCGCAGCAGAGATCATTCCCACTGGATGAAAAGACCAGACAGACCAGATCAGTTTCAAAGAGTCCAGGTGGATTTTAAAGACAGAAAAGATGGTGGCTCCCTTTTATAGACACAGTCATCCAGTGAAGTTCAGATAACTGGGGGAAAAGTCAACAGCCAGCCTCATCCTCTCACCTTCAGCATGTCTCTCACCATTACTAGATTTCTTCTCCTCATAACCATCTGCTGGCCTTCTAGATGTTTTTAATTTAGTGGACCTAGTTCTTTCTTTAACACAGGATCCATTTTGTTGTAGTACAGAAGGCGAATCGGCACCATTTTGCACTTTGAACATTTCTTTCAGAGTGTCAGGTGCATGTGAGAGGTCGCTTTCTGTAGAGAAGGTCTCAGTGGAGAGCACTGAACCGGTGTTGCTGCCTGTAGTCTGAGGCTCAGGGTTCTTCTCTAGGTCAGATGCAGCCTGGGTCTGGATTTCAGTTCTACCCAGAAAAGGATATCTTTCCTGGGCCTGCCGTGCTGCAGCCTCCTTCTCTTCTGCCTCTTTCCTACGAATCCTCTTCAGCTCCTTAGCCTGAACTTTGTGGATGATGGTGTTGACATGCTCAGCGAGTTCTCCGCTCACCGTGAATGTGACATCACTCAGTGCATAAGCTAGGTCGTCAACCTTTTCTGACACCGATTCCAACATGGTGGACACGGAGGGGAGACTTTGCTGGAAGCTCTTAAAAAATGCCATGCTGCCATGGATGGCAGGTTTGATTGGTCAATTTATGATTGCTCCAAAATGTCCAATTTCCCAGGCCAGTATTAAATTTATCATCGATGGAATGTTAATTGCAAAATCCTCAATAAACAAGCTGGTCATTGGATCATGTAGACTGCTCAAAACCTACAGGTAAAAACTACTTCAAATGGCAAAAACATTTTAAACAAAAATTATCTGAGCACCTAAAAGAAAGAAAAAACAAAAAGGAAACAAATTATCTTTAAATAACACAATTTCCATATTTATAAAGCAACTCAATTACAGTACACAAAGTATCCTAGGTGAGATATCCCAGCATGCTCTGACTCAAACAACTGCTACACAGGTGAGGCGAGTCAGAGAGGTCAAATCTCCCATCATCATGACAGTAATTTATGCTTTTCCAAAATTAGCCACAAACCACACACAGACTAAACCAGAAATGAGCCAAATTGCCTTTGAGCACAATCAGATGTGCGTATATTACGATGTATAATGGTAATTATGTATAATGATTGTAGTTTATGCAGCTGTAATGTATGCAGCAGATGGTTCAGGGAAATACTGACACCAGGTTCAGAGTTTTCGTCCAGCAAATTTACTCTACTAGAGTCTGATAAATCTGGCAGCGAACATAAGGAGATGTTCCCCTGAGACAGAGGGCAAAGGAGTTCTGTTCATATTTTTTCCACAGCGAACACCACAAGGGAGCTCCTTTCTGGCAGGGAGTAAGGTTGAATACCCTTTGTCATAATAGCGCTGAAGAGGGTGTCCTGCTTTTTGGCATAATCCCTAAATGACCTCTCATCCACTTTGACTGTGACACAGGAATCGTGGCCAGCATCCCTACAGGACCTCAGAGCAGAGACGTGAAAAACTGCCAGTCTGACATTACCCTCAACTGGCCATACAGACACACTAAATGACTACAGATGACATTACAAACTGCCACAGTCAGTGAACATTGACACTTAAACACAATTAAGAGTCAACATTTACTAGTATATATTTACTTATACTGTGTCCTGTGTTCTGATTATACAGCAACATATAACACACATTCTCCTCATGGTTCTCACCTGGTTTTGACTCAGGATCCAGAATCATTGTACCAATGCTGGGGATACTACTTTTGTCAAGATACAAGCTATTCCTAATTTAATGTAGTTAAACTATGGTCGAGCTACTTTTCTGAAAATAAAATATAAAATAAATATTAAAAAAATTATATATCTAAAAAAATTAATATATATAATTTTTGCTACAGTACAAGCTACTAAAAGGTAATTACTATATACAGTATATCATTCAAAGGTTTGGGCAGAAAGAAAGAAAGATATGAATACTGAAACAATGTGCATTAAATTGATCAAAAGTGACAGTAACATCTTTTTATTTCTCAAATAAATTCTGTTCTTTTGAGCTTTCTATTCATAAAAGAATCTTGATCAGGGTTACCACAAAAATATTAAGCACTACAACTGTCAACATTGATAATAAAAAGAAATGTTTCTTAAGCAGCAAATCATCATAACTGAATGATTTGTGAAGGATCACAGGTGACAGGATTTTTAAAAATTATTAAACAGTTATTTTAAATCTTAATATTTCACAATATTATCAAATAAATGCAGCCTTGGTGAGCATTAGAGACATATTTTACAAACATTAAACAATCATACACATCCCAAACTTCTGAAAGGATCAGGAATATAAACAGTAATGTTCATTGCAGGTAATATTCACATTCAGCACTGTTGTGCTCTGCAGTTCATGCAACCCTAACAAAATAAATATGCAATTTTTTTACATCACAACTTGCCAGTTAATGAAGAACCACTGCACTATGCTACAACATTACAATTTCATGTTTAGCACACAGTCATGTTTATTGTGCTTTGTCATAGGCTCGCCAAGTCAAATAAGTGCAAACATACTTATCCAGTAAATGTCATTCTGATTATGCCACTGATTCCGATGCTGGGCAGAGTTATGTAAAGCGCTGTGTGTGGGCAGCTCAGTGATGCCTGGATCCAGAACCTGTCTGTAGGATGCGTGTGTGCATGTGGGCATTAAGTGCCCCTGTCAACAGTATAAGTGTGTAGGTGTGATTGAGTGCTTCATGGTTTAAACAAAAGGTAGTTGTGTGTACAAATGTGCATGGTTCATTAAGTTTATTCAAGACAGTTTTATTGTGTGAGTGTGTGTGTGTGTGTGTGTGTGTGTGCATATATACTGACAATATAGACATTTGACCCAGAGTGTAAGTGTGTTTGGATTTCTGCCCAGATTTTCTCTCAGGGATGTTACATGATCCCTTAGTTCATTTTCAGACACACACATTCGTCACACATACTATTGATCTAATAACTGGCCAGTGGTATCTGTCCTCTCCGATCAACGTCCGGCACTAAAGATCACAAGCCGATCAGCTCAGCACGTCAACCTGACAGACAAACAGGAAGGAGTGTGCGGCCTATCCCAGAATTCCATCCCAGAATTCTCTAATAAACCTCTCCTACGCCTAGGTGGTACTAATTAAGCTCTGTTAGTAATTCTCACAGACTCTGATCTGGAGCTCAGCAGATAATTACCTCTCTGGAGATTGTCATGCAGTATTTGGGAATTTGGACTCATGTTATTCTGGACCTCTCAGCTTCAAAAACACCACGATTTGGTCTCAGTCATCATAGAATGTTATGAAGTTATTTTAATCTAAATTAAATAAATAAATTATGTTGTTTTTTTATGAATGGCCACTACTGTGCTAAAAATACCAGCGTGAAGAGTTCAAAACACTGTTGCTCAATCCAGCTCAATGAAACGTTTACAGATGAGGTGGTAATCCATACTGTACATCCGTTTCTCTTCATCATCAATACTAAACCTCAACCAATTCATCAGGAAAAAAAAAATCAATATTCCCTTTAGAACTAATAATATCCACAGTTACAAAACAAAAACATCCTGAACCTTCCTTTACAGTTACCCTCAAAAGTATTTTGTATACTTCTAGATACTTAGGTCATGTTAAAAATGTCTGTTTACAAAACACTGAAACCGGCTAAAAACAAATGTTCAGGTTCCCTCAAATTCACACAGGTGTCGTAGCAGGTCAAGTTCAATAAATACTACAGTCCAAAAGTTTGGGGTCTCTTATGTCTCTTATGCTGAAAGTAAAAAAAAAAACTGCATTTATTTGAAATAGAAATATTTAACATTATAAATAACATTATAAATGTCTTTCCTGTCACTTTTGATCAAATTAAATAAAAACATGAATTGATTAAAAAAATTTTTTACTGTCCCCAAACATTTGAAGAGTAGTGTATATAATTCATTATATATTTTACATTATAAATGTGGCTTAAAGGGATAGTTCACCCAAAAATGAAAATCACCCCATGATTTACTCACCCCCAAGCCATCCTAGGTGTACATGTCTTCCTTCTTTCAGATGAATACAATTGGAGTTATATTAAAAGATGTCCTGGCTCTTCCAAGCTTTATATGTAAGCTTACGCTACGCCTATATCATACGCTCGAATGCCACTCTCTCGTGAACTTGCGTACGACAGTTAGCGGAAGCTAGAGATTACGGTTTATAAAGTTTTAAATATGGATATTTTTCTTCATTTTACTTGTTGAACTTTTGATAGCATGTTCTTATCTGGTATTTTATTTTTGTATCTCGTTTTCTTTAATGCATTTTTTGTATAATTGTATTATTTAATCTTATTAAGTGCTTTGAGATGCTACTTTTTAAAGGCGCTATAGAAAATAACGTTTATTATTATTATTATTATTATTATTATTACACAAACACATCGCTTTGCTTCATAAGGCTTTTATTAACCCACCAGAGTAATTTTATGATGGATGGATGCACTTTTTTGGGCTTCAAAATCTCGACCCCCATTCACTGCCATTATAAAGCTTGGAAGAGCCAGGACATTTTTTAATATAACTCTGATTGTATTCGTCTGAAAGAAGAAAGTTATACAGTATACACCTAGGATGGCTTGAGGGTGAGTAAATCGAGGGGTAATTTTCACTTTGGGTGAACTATCCCTTTAAGTGTCCAAATACAGGGGTCACTGTTTATTATACACACACAATTGCAGTAAAACAGTCACAAACCTGCTGTCTCTGTGCTCTTTCTGTACTGGTCAAGGCTGGACAGTTGGTTGGCACTCTCAAGGGATAGTTTGTTATTGAGGTAAAGAAAGAGTACAATCACAAGAAAGATGAACACACCAATGCCAGACAGGAACCCCAGAGCCTCAGGAGACACTGTAGAGAGAAAGAGAGAGATTTATTTATTACTCCAATAAGGTACATTGAAAATGAGACGGAATGAGACAGGTAGAAGAATTTCTGTGACTTTTTCCATGACCTTTATGATTTTACTTAAGGTAACACTTTATTTTAAGGTGTCCTTGTTACACATTACATGTCCTTACTATTATAATAATAATAAATTATTCATAATTACATGCAAGTAACCCTAAACCAAACCCTAATCCTAACCCTAACCATATAGTAAGTACATGTAGTTAATTAATATTACTCAGTACTTAAATGTATAATTACACTGTAACAAGGACACCTTAAAATAAAGTGTAACCTAACTTAATATCTGATTCAAACCAAATTTGGTTGCTGTTACTTTTTACTTTCCTTGAATTGTCCAGGTCTGGTGATTCAAATTTGAAAAAATGTGAATTTCTCTGTGACAATGAGAACATATTAATATAGTTCAATACTTTGTCTTTTGCAGCAGATTTCTGCTTGATCTAGGATCAGTGAATCAATCACAGATCAGTTTCAGCAGCACTTAAAAATAAATGTAAAGACATTAGTCTAGACATTACTGAGAGAAAGAGACCAGCCATGCAGAAACAGAGCAAGAAGAAAGGTTACACTTTATTTCGATAGTCCACTTTAGACATTATATTAACTATAAGTAACTTTGTAACTACATGTCAACTACATGTCAACTAATTTTCATTAATTTGCAACTACATGTCTATTAACTCTCAGAGTAGACTGTTAGGGTAGGTTTAGGGTTAGTAGAATAAGTTGACAAAGAAAGTGTTAGAAGATATTAAGCAGACAGTCTACTAATACTCTACTAACTGCTAGTTGACATGTAGTTGCAAAGTTACTTACTGTTAATAGAATGTCTAAAGTGGACTATCGAAATAAAGTTTTACCAGAAGAAATATTCACAGTGGGTGCAAAGGGTTTGACCTGACCACCTTCCTTCATTCATCAAAAACCACAGAGATGAAATAATGTAAATGTAAGACTATATCTGCTATGTGGTCACATATTTCAGGATGACAGAGGGAAATTACCCAATTCCAGACAGTTGGTTTCCCACTTAGAGAAGAAATAAACTTACCAGCAATGATTTCTGCACTGAACTGTATCACAGCTTTGTGCAAGTGTGAATTAGATTTTAAAGCTCCACACACACACACACACACACACACACACAAATTCAGCAAGAGTAAGTGTGAATTATTCACACAAATTATGCAATGTGATTCTGTCCCATCAGCCTCTCTGTCCCAGAGGGTCTGCCAGGAACAGAGTTAAATATTAAAAAGAGAAATCCTTCCATTTTAAATCACTCTATTACAGCTATCTAGAATATCACTGTGCTTTTTTTTTGCTTGGAATTCAAAGTAAAATCTGTTTTATCTCTAGGGTGCTGGCTAAAAAAATAAAAGTTACAAGTTACCATGAGCTACAAATGTGTCACTGGTAGAAATAAATAATAAATTAAAAACAATAAATTATACTACAGATTTATTGTTGATAAGATTTAAATTGGAAATGTTTCCAAAGGCTAATCAGAGCAAGATGAGGTGAAAAGTCATTATGCCAGTGTGAGTCAATATGCCAGAATGGACAGAATCCATAATGTTTCATTCCAGAGTGTGAAAAAATAAAATAAAATAAAAGAATGTTCCATGGAATGATCTTTGTTACATAACAGCAGCTCTTAACCATGGCAACAGAGTTCCTACTCTCACTGATCCTGTTTAGCCAGTTAACTGCATAATCTAGCTAGCTCCTTCTGTTTTTAGCATGCAGGAGGACGTCATAACACGGGACAAACAATGGCCAAATGCATGTGTTAGGTATAGTGAATCTGGTCTTTGTTGTTTGTTTAGCCAAGTCATGCGTACAACAAATTTGTGTGCAAGAGACGGTAGGTAATGTAGTGGGCTGATGGAAATTTGAAATCTAATTTTCCTCCATGTTTGCCACACCATGTTTCCTGACAACAAAGACACTAACATCCTTACTACTTCCAAACAATTACACACTGCGGTTAAGACATCAATAGCATAAGAGAGCAATAACAATAGGATAAATTATATAGCACTGGTGCATGATTCACAGATTTGCAACAAATAAACAACTACAAGGCTGATAAACATCCTTAAATATACAGTAACTGCTACTCAAACAGTTTAAGACACTTCATTAATTTCTAAGCTTGTTTCTGGATGCAGGCAATGAGAGAGTTAATTCAGTTTCTGAGTGTTTGAGGTGATTCTGGTCAAACAAACACTTATAAAACAGCTCTCCCTCCATCTGCTATTTTTAATAATGTTAATTGATTTACAGCCTGTGTGTTTCCTGATCAATGCAATGAAAACATTTGCCTGATAACCCACTTGCCTCCTCTTCCCCCTCATGTTTCCTCTTTCCGTTCGGTCATTTATAATATTATTTCTGGTTTCTGTTCTTTCATGTTCTATTTGAAATATACTTAGATCACTGTGAGGTACATTTAACCATCTTGCAGAAGGAAAAAAATCTATTAGTCATATGTTCTTCTGAGAGTCTTGCAGTCAGGTGCCAATTTAGTCAAAGCGGCTTGAGTCACAGACATCAATAACAGGACAAAATAATCCACTGTACCGAGAGTTCCTCCTGTCAGTCTCCACACACTTATAGAAGGGAGGTGACAGGATAAACTGACAGCGTTCGGTATGGTTCAGTGCTCAGAGAAGGAACATTTACAGCAGGCTTTCCAGACCTACACAGTTTTAAAGGAACAGTTCACCCAAAAATAAAATGTCATTCCAAAAACTGAATGACTCTTATTCTGTGGACCACAAAAGGAGGAATTCTTAAGGTTAAGTTGGCTGCTGTTTCCATGCAATTACAATGAATGGAGACCTTATTGTTTTAAATAATAATTAGTAAATAAATGTAAATATTATATACAATACCATTCAAAAGTATGGAATTGTTTAGATTTTTAGTCTTCAATGTCACCCGATCCTTTTACGAATCATTCTAATATGCTGATTTGGTATAAATGCCTTTATTGTAAATGGTAACTGATCAATTTAATGCATCCTTGCTGAATGGAAGTGGACATTACTGGACCTCTACTGGACCCCCTGCAGTTTGCTTTCTTGGCAAACAGGTCCGTGGATGATGTGTTGAGCATGGGACTACACTTCATCCTGCAGTGTCTGGACAAATCGGGGACTTATGTGAGGATCTTGTTTGTAGACTTCAGTTCGGCTTTCAACACCATCATCACAACACTCCTCCAGTCCAAACTAACCCAGCTCTCTGTTCCTAGCTGTCAGTGGATCACCATCTTTCTGATACAGTGGATATATAAAAGAATCACCCCCTTGAAAATAATCACATTTTGTTGCTTTACAGCCTGAAATTAAGACGGACACCGTTTTTGTTTTATCCAGCTGTATTTACTCAGTGCAACTTCCAAGTGAAAGATATAAATGAAAGATACAACAAAAACATGTCAGAAATGTTTTTTTAAATTTTATTTAAAAACTGTGTCCAACTGTGTGCAACAAAATGTGATTATTTTAAAGGGGGGTGATTCTTTTCTATACCCACTGTAGGCAACAGCTAGTGAGACATGGGGAAATTCATGTCAAACAGCCAGACCATCAGCACTGGCACCCCTCAGGGATGTGTTCTCTCCCCACTGCTCTTCTCCCTCTACACCAACGACTGCACCTCTACTGACCCCTCTGTCAAGCTCCTGAAGTTTGCAGACGACACTACAGTCATCTGCCTCTTCCAGGAAGGTGATGAGTCTGCTTACAGACAAGAGGTTGAACAGATGGCTGTCTGGTGCAGTCTCAACAACCTGAAGCTGAACATGTTCAAAACTGTGGAGATGATTGTGGACTTCAGGAGAAACCCCCCTGCACTCCCCCCACTCACCATCATGAACAGCACTGTGGCTGCAGCAGAGTCATTCAGGTTCCTGGGCACCACCATCTCTCAGGACTTGAAGTGGCACAATCATATTGACTCCATTATTAAAAAGGCCCAACAAAGGTTATACTTCCTTCTCCAGGTAAGGAAGTTCAACCTGCCACAGGAGCTGCTCACACAGTTCTACTCAGTCATCGAGTCTGTCCTGCACTTCAATAACTGTCTGGTTTGGCTCAGCTACAAAATAATATATTAGAAGACTACAGAGGATGGTTCAGACTGCTGAAAGGATTTTTGGTGCTCCCCTGCTCACCCTTCAAGAACTGCATATATCCAGAGGAAAAGGGCTCAGAAAATCACTCTGGATCCCTCATATTCAAGCCTTCTTGAACTTTTGCCATCTGGTCGGCACAACAGAGCACCGAACACCAGGACAGCCAGGCACAAGAAAAGTTTCTTCCCCCAGGCAAACTACCTCATGAACAGTTAAATGCTGTCCCCATTGTGCAATAAAAATATGTGCAATACTACTTCTTACCATCTTAGTCCATCCCTACATTTTACTCTATTCCATCTATAGCACACCTGTATACATACAATTTGTCTATTTTTATTTATATATACACATGTGTATTTTATTCATATATCTTTATTTTTTTATTATCTGTGTTGTTGATGTCTGTTACGGAAGGAGACTCACACAGAGGATTAGAAAAATACAAGGGTTGTTTATTTTCAGCAAACGATGCAGATGGTACGGGCAGGTGAGTATTTGAGCTTTATATCTGTCTTTAGGGAAGATGAGGAGAGTAATACCGTATTTGGATTTCACAGGAGATCGTGGAAGGGAGACAGAGGACTGCACACACCTCAGATGATGAGTACACGGAGTTTCCACGGAGCTGATGACTGGAATGGACCAGGGAATGGAACACAGGAGTACACACTGGAGGAAACACAGGAGGTAAGTATAACAAGCAGGTAAGTCTTTCAATGTATCTCACGGATAGCATAGAGAGAGAGTCCACTTCGTTGAAACGAGACCGGACACTGGAGTGAAGTGAGGTGTGTGCTTTTAAAGGGGAGCTGATGATGATTGCAGATTTGTGACAGGTGCATGTGATCAGTACTCAGGTGATGGTGTTCGCTATGATTGGGAGGTGGCTGAGCCTGGCCGATCTGTGACAGTACCCCCTCCTCCACCCCGACGTTGTGGTGGCCTACCTCTTCCTCGGGGCCCAGGGTGATCTGGATGAGTGGAGTGAAAGGCTTCTAGCAGCGTTGGATCGAGGATGTCAGCTCTGGGAACCCATGAACGTTCCTCTGGCCCATAGCCTTCCCAGTCCACAAGATATTCTAAGAGACCACCACGGGGCCAGGAGTCCAAGATCTCGTCGACCTTGTAGATGGTACCGTCCTCCTGGATTAACGGAAGAGGGGGTTCTTCCATCGGGGAGGCTGGTACCCGAGTATGCACTGGAAGGGAATAAGTCCAGTGGATGGCAGACGAAGAGAGTTTTGCGCGTACTCGGCCCAGCCTAGGAACTGGTTCCAAGAGTTCTGGTGGCCATGGCAGAAGGTTCGTAGGAAACGCCCGATTTCTTGGATTTTCCTCTCCGTCTGCCCGTTAGACTGGGGATGGTATCCTGACGAGAGGCTTAAGGTCACACCTAGGAGGGAGAAGATCGCCTTCCATATCCTGGAGATGAACTGTGGGCCACGGTCTGAAACAATGTCTTCTGGAATTCGTTAATATCTGAAGATATTGTTAAACATGATCTCAGCAGTCTCCATAGCTGTGGGTAGGCCCTTGAGGGGGGGAAAACGGCAGGATTTAGAGAATCGATCAATGACTACTAGAACACATGTGACCGTCCGAGGCCGGCAGATCGGTGATGAAGTCAACTCCTAGGTATGACCAAGGGCGGTTGGGAACGGGCAGCGGAAGAAGCTTGCCAGATGGTAGATGGCGTGGGCTCTTGGAGATGGCACATTCGGAACAGCCTTGGACAAACCTTCTTACATCCCTGGCCATATTGGTCCACCAGAAGCGATCTTTCAGCAGCGAGATGGTGCTGTTGGACCCTGGGTGGCCAGTGCCCAGAGAAGTGTGAACGGATTGAATCAGGGGAGTGCGTTGTGCTCTGGTGACATACTGCACTCCTTGTGGACAGCCCGGCAGAGTGGTAGTTGAAGCATTGGCGGAAGTATCTGGATTATTGTTCCATTGGATGGGGCTTACGATGATTTCCTTGGAGATTTCCTTGCTCCGGGAGTAGATTAGGATGTCATCAATGTAGACGAGGACGAACCAGTGTAGATACTCCCGGAGTACCTCATGCATGAAATCCTGGAATACGGAGGGGGCGTTTACTAGTCCATACGGCATGACAAGATACTCATACTCGGTGAAGACGGTGGCTCCGCGGAGATGTTCCAATGCCGCTGGGACGAGGGGAAGTGGATAGCGAAACTTGACGGTACTCCTATTCAGTGCTCGGTAATCAATGCAAGGCCTCAAACCTCCGTCCTTCTTGGCCACGAAGAAAAAGCTTGAAGCAGCAGGGGACGTAGAAGGGCGGATGTAGCCTTGATGTAAAGCCTCCTCAATATACTCCTCCATGGCCTTCTGTTCTGGGAGTGATAAGGGGTAAATCTTTCCATGGGGCACTGGCTCACCAGGAATCAGATCTATTGCACAGTCCCATGGCCGGTGCGGAGGTAACTGGGAGGCTTTCTTCGGGCAGAATACGTCACTGAAGGGGGCGTAACTGGCTGGAATGTCGACTGACTGTTTCTCGACTGGGCTCTCGATGGATGTGGAGTTGAGTGTGAGGGTTTCAGAGTGAGGAGGTGATGGCTGAGGAATGTGAGGAAAACAGTCAGGAAAACAGGTACTGCCCCACTTCAGGACCTCACCAGTTCTCCAGGAGATGGGATCGTGTTGCACCAACCAAGGACGCCCTAGGATCACATCAGCGGTGGAATCCTCCAGAACCAGGAGATGGAGTGTTTCCTCATGCAATTGTCCAACTTGCAAGTGAAGAGGACCCACACTGTGATGCACATGTTTCCGGCTGAGTGGTTTTCCGGTCATCGATTGGACCTGGTAGGTGGTCTTGGTGGTCGTGGTTGGGAGATTGAGCTGGCGGCAGAGATTCCCGGAGATGAAGTTCCCGGCTGAACCAGAGTCGAGGAGGGCATGAACTGGAAAGGAGATACCGGAGGCAGTAAGTTTTACAACAGTGGTGAGGGGCTGCATATTAACTATTGATGGCTTAATGACACTCACTATAGGTCGTGGTGGACGAATTGGGCAAGCCGCGATTACATGCCCCCCAGCTCCACAGTACAAACACAAGCTCTGGTTCAGCCATCTTTGCCGCTCCCATGAGGAGAGTCGAGTGCTGTCCACTAGCATGGGTACGTGACCTGGTTCTGGAGGGTTGATGCTGTCTGGCCGGCGAAGGAGTGGAGTGTATGGTGAGAGTTGATGTTTTGCAATGCAAGACTGCATACGAGTAGCACGTCGGATGGACAGCTGTATAAATCGTTCCAAGCCATAGGAATCATCATAGGCTGCGAGCTGAAGTCGCACTCTCGACTCTAGTCCCTGCCGGTAGGTGGTTAGAAGTGCGCGCTCATTCCAGCCGCTGGCTGCTGCGAGTGTTTGGAACTTGAGAGCGTAATCATTTATGGATAGAGAACCTTGATGGAGATGATACAGCTGGTCACAGACAGAGGTATCGCCTACTGGCTTACCAAAAACCTCTCGGAAATGCGCAATAAAATTATCAAGAGATTGAGTTACAGTACCAGCTTGGGACCAGATGGTTTCTGCCCATTGGAGTGCTCGTCCCGTCAGCAGTGATATGATGAACGCTATCTTGGTGCTTTCCGTAGCGTAAAGATGTGGCTGCATCTCCAGTGCGAGCGAACACTGCAGCAGAAATCCGTTGCACTCCTCCGCTGAGCCAGAGAAGGGCGCTGGTCAGGCCATGGGACCGGTAAGGATTGTCGTGGAAGAGGAAGCGGCGTTGGTGACGGGTGTGACCGGTGTGACCGGTGTGTGACAATGGCAGGGGTGAGTATCCGTTTGAGGGCATCCACGATCTCCTGGAACGGGTCGGGTGCACTCATCTTGCTGAATCCTTTGTGGTCCGGTCTTCTGTTATGGAAGGAGACTCACACAGAGGATTAGAAAAATACAAGGGTTGTTTATTTTCATCAAACGATGCAGATGGTACAGGCAGGTGAGTATTTGAGCTTTATATCAGTCTTTAGGGAAGATGAGGAGAGTAACACCGTAACTGGTATTCACAGGAGATCGTGGAAGGGAGACAGAGGACTGCACACACCTCAGTTGATGGGTACATGGGGAATCCACGGAGCAGATGACGGGAACGGAACACAGGAGAACACACTGGAGGAAACACAGGAGGTAAGTATAACAGGCAGGTAAGTCTTTTAATGTATCTCACGGATAGCATAGAGAGAGAGTCCACTTCGTTGAAACGAGACCGGACACTGGAGTGAAGTGAGGTGTGTGCTTTTAAAGGGGAGCTGATGATGATTGCAGATTTGTGACAGGTGCGTGTGATCAGTACTCAGGTGATGGTGTTCGCTGTGATTGGGAGGTGGCTGAGCCTGGCCGATCTGTGACAATGTCTCTGTGTACTGGAAAATTCTGTCACCAAAACAAACTCCTTGTATGTGCAAACATACTTGGCAATAAACTCTTTCTGACTCTGACTTCTGGCTGACTTTATTTTTTTATTTCTTTAATTTCATGATAATGTCAATAATGAACAATTTTTCGGTAAACTATTCAAAACTATTTAAAAACTGTTCATAACAGTAACAATATGATTTAATTGTGTTTTATTAGACCAACATAAATTATTTTGACTACATAAATCCAGCTACAATATAATGCAGTATCCTTCTAAGTCAGAGGAATTGCAAATCAATGGGGTGAAAAAAATTAAATTGGGCAAAAGAAAGATATGACGCACTGAGAGATGAATGGACACAGACACCATGTTTTGCCTCTAATGTGTGTGAAAGAGAAAACCATGTTAATAGAGTAACCATATTGAGTCTGCACACCTGTTGCACATTGCAGAACTGCATTTCTGATATAAATCCAGGTCATCATCAGACAGAAAATCACCTGAGCCAGGACAGAATCTGGGCCAGAGAAAAACACAGCTGGACAGAACAGGTGCATCTGGAGTAAAGACACTGCTGAGCCATTCAAACCAAAAAAAAGCAGGCCAAGGAGGAGAAAAACTGAAAACTACACTACATCTAACCGTTAAAATACCCTAAACACAAATCCACAGTGACCACATCTACCATAAATAAATCCGCCTCAAATAAATCTGTTCTGAACAATGCTAGTTAGTTCTTCAATGAGACATGTCAGAGATAGTTTGTGTATAGCAATGATTCAAATAACCATCTTCGTGCATCATTTAAGGTAAAAATTATCATCACACTATTATAACTAGAAATTGACTTCTGCTTCTTGGATATTGTTGGCTGGTTCTGTTGTCATAGAAACAGGTAAAAGCATGTCAGGATGCTTAGCCACCTCTGAATTACAAAATACTACAGACACAAAAACATTGCACACTGTTGTAAACTCCCACATAACAGCAGACCACAAGTGCTCTCAGAGGCCCACATGCACGCCCTCAGTCATAACACCCTCTCACACACACACACACACACACACACACTAGAAACAGGTAAAAGCATGTCAGGATGCTTAGCCACCTCTGAATTACAAAATACTACAGACACAAAAACCACACACACTGTTGTAAACTCCCACATAACAGCAGACCACAAGTGCTCTCAGAGGCCCACATGCACGCCCTCAGTCATAACACCCTCTCACACACACACACACACACACACACACACACACACACACACACACACACACACACAGACAGACAGACAGACAGACAGACAGACAGACAGACAAGAGCACTGTGTACACTCATAGAGAGATATAATGAAACACAAACATATGTCTGCTAAATGAAGCTGCAAATACACACATAATGTCTAGTCATACTTGAATAGAGAAGAAGCAGGCAGCACCTCCATTACCAGATTTTATAGGCCTCATAAACAGCTCTGCTTTTGAAGGACATTAAAATATCATCAAGTGATGGGCCAGCAGGATTTAACATTAGTCTGTTTAATCTTAAAGTGTTTTCATTATAAAACAGTTTCATTTCTGCATAGTTGTTCCTCTTTTTCTTCTTTCATGCCACTCTCTGTCATTCTCATTATACCAAATTATATTTCTGTCTCTCTCCTTCTTTTACCTGTACAGTTTACATTAAGCTACTAATAAACTGTAGCTAACTACAGTAGCTTTAAAAAAGCAGTTTGAGGTGATTTAATATTCTTTTTAAAACAGGATTATTTGATATAGCGATATACCATGTACAGTTTAAGAAATCAAAGTAACAAACAGCATATAAACAGATCAATACACCCTAAACACCACCAATAAAATAAGACACAGCATAATTTGGATATGAAACAACAGCAAGATATTAGTATGTGTAATACAATGTATAATATACATTTTGTAATATCATTGTAAAAAAATATTATACTTTATCACGCCAAAACATAAAATAGGACCTCCAATAAATTGGTGAATCATTTATTTAACTGGTACATTTAAAGCAGCACTATGTAACTTTTTCTGTGTTCAAAATTTGCAAAATATATATAATGAGCGAGTACATCATGAATTCATCTTCCAAACCGCGTATTTGTCTTATTCCGCATCACTACGGTACACTTATAATAAGTACTTATATTTGGACTATTGTAGCCTGGTCGGGTCGTCACCGCTGCGGAGTAACACATACCTGCGTGAATCGCCATAGACATAAACTTAGAGAAGTAGCTCTGGTTGGAATGTTCTTCCGCGGGATGTGTGCAGTTCTGTTTATTAACCGCTAGAGCGCCAAAAGTTACATAGTGCTGCTTTAAAAGAACTGATTCACCAAAATGAATCTGACTTCCCAAAACTTCATATCAGAGGAGGACATTTTAGGACATATTTAATCACTGAGTTTCACACGGTTGAAAAGCTGAAAACAACGATGGAGCAATTTGTCATGCTATACTGCTACTCGTTGGAAAAAGTGTCACTGGAAAAGCTACTCTAAATCAACTCAACTACACCACTAAAATTTGTAGTTAGGCTTGTAGCATCACAACTTTAGTTAGTTACTTTCCAACACTCATCACAGCTATAAAACTAGCATTAGCCGCAGCAGAAATGTTCTGTCAACAAACACCTAGGAATCTGACTGACAGTGAACAGATGTTGCCTGACGAGTGTCCAAACTAACACAAACACACCACACACAGGTGGTGAATAACTCGTCTTCTGAAAGTGTTCTTGGACAGCTCAACTGTGATATGATACAATTATGTTCATTAAAAAACATAATGGAATCTCCATTTATTTAGCTATCTGAAAATTTAGTCAACAAAGATGTGACCTTGTATGTCATTTAGACTTGGACAGAAAAATCTTCTCTTTCACTAAAAACTAAATCGCTGGACACTGGTGTGAAGAGTCATGTCTAAATAGGGTCATCAGTACTGATGGGTTCAGCCTCAGGAACAGCTCTGCAGAGACCCAGCACTCATCCGGTCCACCTGGACCACGAGACTTTATTACACTGGGACCGCAGATCCTCACTAATGATGTTAAATCTGCCGAGACTGAGCTCTCACTAAACAAGCCAGCCAGCCGATAACAAACAAGACAGCTGGACAAACCCCTGAGGAACTCAGGAACAGCAGCACAATCCAACAAAATGTTTAATGTCTCATCCACTGAAAGCCTTCAGTAAATAGTGTCTTTATTTTTATACACATTTTAAACCTTCCTTCCTTCCTTTTCATGAGGATAATTAAAGAATCAATCAAACAACCACAATCTTTCCGTGAGGATAATGGGCAAAAAGTTAGGTTTGACAACATACACATTTAGACAAGAGCATGAGCACAAAGACTGATGGTAAACACTGAATGAAAGCTCAAAACAACAGATACAAAAGGAAAGTGCACTGAAGATCAAATGATGACACATAAACATTGTTACAAATAAATTTAGAAGAAGACAGACAGACATGGACAGGCATGAACGGTGATCAAAACTGTCTCTTTCAGTATGGAAAGCTAAAACGAAATTGGGTTAACAGCAGATGAGTACAGCACAGGTGGCAGCCATTTTATGTTTAAACTGGCCGCTTACCTTTTCTGATGCAGATAAGCTCATGTACTCCACAATTCCGCTCTCCACCTGCAGAAACAAAGCAACATTTAATGACAAACAATACACACATGCAACAACACATTAAACAGAGACACAAACACAGAGAAACAGACAGACACTTAAAACTGATGCACATGAGACTTGAAGACTTTATCACATTGACAAAACACTGGACATTATGAAGCCATGAAATGGATTTCAAAGAAACAATGTAAGCTTTGATACAAGGGAACAATATTTGTGTTGATAATTGACACCTTGAATCAGTGCTGTTATTTTTAATTAAAACTAAATTCAAGCAACTAAGCAATTTAAAATAGAATAGCTAATTCAAGATATCAGTGGTGGATAAAGTAGCCTATTGAAAGCCACACTTAAGTAAAAGTAAATATATCTTACCCAAAAATGACTTTGGTAGAATTTAAAGTCACCGTGTAGAATATTACTTAAGTAAAAGTTTTAAAGTATGCGATATTTATTGTACTTTTTGAATCGATTCATTCAAAAGTTTGATTAATTCAGGAATAAAACATTTGACTGTTTTAATGAGTGAGTCACTGAATCATTCGTTCAAAAAAACTGATTCATTCAGTAAGGAAACACTGTCCTGTGTGTTGCTCCGCGTGCAAAACAGTTTGGAACTAATTTCATTGGCGAAATTTATTAAAGTTATTAAACTTGTATAAAATCAATATTACATTTGTTATCATGCTGATATCTGGAGAAAAAACGGCACTCTTAGTTTATAATATAGATTAACTATATTCAGTGATATAAATATAAAAGACATACAGAGGCATTTTGCCTCTTATCTTGAATCTAATGGCCATTCTAAATGCGTTTTAATATACTAAATTACATTCACAGAGTGTATGCGTGCACTCTCTAGGTGTGTTTTTGTGATATACTCATAGACTGGGATATACTCGACAATGTCAGATTGCACATCGTTAAAACAACACTTACGATATTAGCGCAGACGATATATCGCATGCCCCAGACTTGAGTGGAAAATGAAATCATCAGCGGTTGTGCGAGCACATGCGCAATGCACATGCGCAATGTTGTTGTTGTTTTTTAGTTGTATAATTGTATTTAAAAAATGCTAAAATAAAACTAAAAATATAATAAAACTAATAATATAAAAGTTAAAAACTATAATAAAACTAAAGAAAAACATTTAATTTGCCTTTTTGATGCAAAGTGACAAACAGGTGTTTAGGAAAGTGCTGTGGTGTTTTTTATTGGTATTTGTTGTGGGTAATAAAAAGTTTAAAGGTCCTTTTACCTCAAGGGCCCTTTACACTGTTTAAGGCATATTGGCCTACACTGATTCTTTTAATATCTTAACACTTACAGTATTTAAAACATGTTCCATATGCTCAAATAAAAACTGCAGCACAACAAATTTTGGTATCAGCCTTCTCAGACAACCTTCTAATGTGCCAGTATCTAACTTTAGCAAGCATAACCTACTGTAAGTCTTTAATCTATGCCCTGCTAAATAACCTTTCAAAGGTAATGAATTCAAACAAGCATCACCGTCGTGTTAATCTGAACTCTTTTTATAATAATTTATAATAATATGAAATGTTTTTTGGGCAGCAAATCAGCATATTAGAATGATTTAAAATATATTAAAAAAGAAAACATTAATTGTACATTTAAATTGTAACAATATTTCATAATATTATGGTTTTTGCTGTATTTTTTTTATCAAATAAATGCAGCCTCTGTGAGCATAAGAGAGTTTATATTTAAACAATAATAATATAATATTATTTATATTTTCAAACATGTAAAATAAATAAATAACTAATATTATTACTGTGATTACTGGATGACATTGCCATTGTTACTCAAACCTTCATAGACAAATTTGACCCATTTGACCCAATTTTAATTCAAGTGCTTCTCAAACTAACAAATGAACAACAGATTGTATGGTACTTGTTTGAGAATGCTTGGAGTCCTGAATGAGCATCTCTGCACTGCCAAGAGCTTTATTCAACTCAGCGTTCAACTGCAAAGAGGTCGTTTTGCTTTTGTCTACTTGTCTTAAGTATTTAGTGACCTTAAAAAAAATTATCAATTCAACTCAAGTATATCTGTATAGTGCTTTCACAATATATATCGTTTCAATGCAGCTTTACAGAAACGGCAAGTTTCAATGTTACAATTGAGTAATAGCTTGTTATTTGTGCATTAAATATGATTACAGTTGAAAAAGGGGAGACTTTGATTCTGGATGAGCGTTGGCATTTAGCCTGTGGGGGGTTGTAATGTCAGGTTGACCTGCAGAGGTTGTTTGTGAGAAGGTGAGTAAAGGTCATTCTGGAGGAGAGAGATGGAAGCAGGCAAAGATGTCAGTTTATGCTTTCTTAATGTGTGCTGTCAACCTGTAACCTGTGACGTGGAGTCTAATCAATTACATCTAAGACTAAATTTCACAATGTGCATCTTTCCATGGTAATGAAGCTTGATCACTGCTCAATGACTGTAAAACACTTTAAACACCAGTTTAATTTTGGACATTGGCACAGAGTGTTTTGGGTCTATCATACCCCCCCCCAAATGCTGTAATTATACATCACACAGCTGTATGTAAAATGACCAACAGCTGAATATTCATATATTTAAATGGAATCCTGACAAATGTAGCTTTAACACAAAACTAGCCTAGAGAGAGAGAGAGAGAGAGAGAGAGAGAGAGAGAGAGAGAGCTATACTGACATGGTCTCTCCTCACGCAGCCAGTGTGGTTTTAGACCCATGGTGTAGAATGCAGATTAAAATCACATTAAGATCTAACAGCTCTGATAAATATGCAATAACTTCCATCTAGTTGAACTGAAGTTGAACTCACATAATTTGAGATATCCTAGCAAGGGCCTGTTGCAATCCCTTCATCTGCAGTTTAGATTCAGCACATTGTTTAGGGACTAATGCACATCGCAGATAATATGGCACAGATATCTGAACATTGATTTATTACTCTTCAATGGATATTTGGACTTCAAGGTTTAAATTATACATTTAAGATTTATACCCAATAATGTTAATTGAAAAAGCAAACTTTTTTTTTTTTACTAATAAGTTAAAGAGCCTTTTCCCCATCTAATTGGTCAGAATAAACTGCAAAGTGGACCATTTAGTCAGAATCTCTGAGGCCTGTGGTTCATCTCGAAGGATTCTGCTCTGGAGGTCAGTTTTGATTCAGTCCTGAGGGAAACTGTTTGATTGATGCCAAGTCTGTAAATAAAGTAAGTAAACTAAGCCAAGGTGAGGTTGCAGGGCCAAACCCTAAGTACATTTGTCCTCTCTCTTTCTTTCATCCATCTCCCCTTCTCAGACAGGGCTGTTTTGTATTTATAGAGGCCTGTCCCAGTTTTATACAGGTATTTCCCTCTATTTAGTTTTTAAACCCTAGAATGAGGAAAAACGAAAGAGAGAGAAAGGGGAAAAGAAGCGCCCTTTTGATCTGGAGATCACACTTTGTGAAGTAAAGTCACGTCAAACTTTGCAAAGCACAATGTATCCACCAAAGGACATGGACATGGTATAGCATAATAAATCAATTCATATAAACAAAAATATCTGCATTAAACTACAAGATATACATAAATTGTTTTCAGAAGTTTCAGAATAATACAGATGTTGTAATAAAATTTACGAGACATTATGAAATGCCAAAATTGATAAAAGTAAACAGAACATAGTTCTTTTCATACAAAAAGTGTTACTTCTTCAGTATTCTCTACTAATATATTTTCCATATCATAATACATTTAAAAATTTGTCCCAAGGATCACAGGTGGGTGCAGTTTGTTAGCTCAATAAGAGAGTTAAGTACAGTAACCATGAGTACTATAAATACTTACACAAATATATAACTAAATAATAGTACTATTAACTAGTAACTTAAATACTAACACAGACCTCCATACCAATTCATACTATAGTGAGTCCAAGGTAGAAATCCAAGTATATACTTTGCCTACCACTTTATCTGCATCTATCTAGATCTAGAATCCTTCCTGCCTGGGCTTAACAGCTCCAGATTTTGTATGTGCTATTTTCACCATCTCTCACTCTCTATATAAAAAAAACAACAACATCTTATCCTCACAGACTGACAGATTTACACACAAATCCGCTTTGGCTTCAAAAACAACAGCACACCGAAGCAGCTCCCACTTTATCTGCATCTATCTAGATCTAGAATCCTTCCTGCCTGGGCTTAACAGCTCCAGATTTTGTATGTGCTATTTTCACCATCTCTCACTCTCTATATAAAAAAAAACAACAACATCTTATCCTCACAGACTGACAGATTTACACACAAATCCGCTTTGGCTTCAAAAACAACAGCACACCGAAGCAGCTCACCAGAAGGGATATAATGAAAATGCCACTGAGGAACAGAAAAACCTGTGGTTTTCCAGTATCCCATGGTCGGTTTGATGACTGACAACTGAAGCTCTTTTGAAATGAGTCTTTTAAATGTGGGTGTGGGTTATTTTTTTGGTCAGGCAGAGGCATTTTATGCATTACACTTAGTTATATGTTAAGGATGAGTGTATACAGTATATGGGTGTTGTTTCATCTGTAGCTACAGCTATAACATTTTTCTCTATTTATATTAGATTTAGTTTATTTTTAATAATTTTTTACCACTGAGAATGTCCAACAGCAGATGACATTTAAATTTTTATTTAACTTTGACAAAAAGGGTGGGGGGACCTGTATATTTCATACTGTGAATTCTGACTAGAATGATGCAACACTGGAGCAACTGCTGAAAGTTGATGCCATAAATGGCAATTGAATAGATAACATCACTACCACCAGAATAACTGAATAATAAGAAAAGAAACGTGGAAAGGGAGAGAACAGACTGGATAAACTAAATGCCATAGAACCTCACACTCAAAAATGGCACTCAATAAGATTTACAAACCATATTTTGATTTATTTGTTTTTTTAAATTTGTGCTCAGCACCAAAAATACACCCATGAAGCAGAGCCCATTATATACTAAATTAAGTATGAATTCATCTAAATTACCAAACCCTCAATTTTCACAACTAATAACACGGTGATTATCACATGTAAGTTTGGATGTGTGTGTGTGTTTTACTAAAGGTAAAAGTCTATTGATTCTGGGAATGTGATGCTAGGTACAATTCTAGCAGTCTACAGAGTGTTTACAGAGTGTTGCATGTGTGGTGAACAGGCTGAGCCCTTATTATCTATGGTTTAAGAAAAGAATAATCTCTGACATACCGTTTCAAGACAGAAAATCATTTATAGAAACCATTTTAAATGCAATTAACGATTGTTATTTTAGGCCATTTACATGCTATTAATCATCTTCAAATCTGGCAAAAGTAAATGCTTGGTAAAATAATAACTAAACACACGCACACTGGAACGATGAGGGCTGAGGGTTGGGTAGCGTAATTTAATATGAACCAACTCCACCAGGCAACAGTTTAAACCTCTGCCAACTCCATTAAAGAATCATTAGAGCTTGATTCATAGGGACAATTAGCACCCTTCCAGAACACACTCTCCAGAGTGATCACAGCTTTCAAAGAAAGATATTAGAAACTGCCCTAAGCACATATGGGTCATCTGTGCTTTTGTCTGGCACTTTTGCCGTTTTAATTTAATCTGAAGCAAAATGCGATAGTAAAGAGAAAAATCACTCAATAGCATCAGCTGAGAAATTCACTATTTTAGCTGATACTTTTATCCAAAGTGACTTTCACTTTAAGTGTCTTGATCCACAATGTTGGTAGTAAGGGAAACTACCTAATTAACGAATTAATTATGATTTTTATAGGGAATTTGGACAATCACGGTTTTACTGCTGATCAACTGAATTGGCCAGCGGTCAATTGAACGGGTCATATAACATTGGATATTAATATCCAAAGTATAGTGAAAACATTTATTAGCACAGTTACAAGATTGGCAGTTTAAGACATTAACTTGTAAGCACAAAACACAAGATACTTCTCTTTTCAATATAAATAAGACTTTATTGGACAAATCTAAGACAAACTAATCTGACACAAACACATGCACTCACACATTCACACAAGTTGCAGAAAGAGAGAAAGTGAGGAAAGAATGAGTTTAAGAGAGTGGAAATGTGAAATCCCAAGTTTACAGCAATATATGCAATTTCTTAGACCTGAACAACCGTCAATCATTTGATTAACCCTCGCATTGAGTTCCTCAATGAGGCTACTAAACTTTATATTAAATGCACCAGTTGAGCTAGAATCTGGAGGTTTACTTGCGTTGCCTGTGTTTATAGTGATTTCCATTGTGGCGTCATTGCAGAAACGGGTTTCCCAAGGTTGTTGATTTGCTGGAGGTCTAGTCTTCTGTAGTGACGTCTTGGAGAACTAATCGTTGGGCGTTGGCTGAAGAATGGTGTAGAGTTGTGGGCTGGTTGAAGTTTTGGTGGTGGGCACAGACGCGGTCAGATTCGGAGACACAGCTTTGTGCCAAAACGAACATGAAACTCTCATGATGGTAGATGAGCAGCTGGCATGCAAGCCAGAGCACACTGGGAAAGTACTCGAAGAACTTGAAGGCTAAAAGCCTTGGCAAAATTTGAGTTTTTAAACTCAGCTTTTGGACATCCCAAATGGTGTCTTTACCAGTTAGACATCGTCTTAGCTCCGGGTGTTACTACATTTCTCCTCCCAATACATAAATCAACATGTTATCTTATTAGTCACATGGTCCGAATTTTCCCGCTCTTGCAGAGTGTAATTTAGACAATGGTTTCTATAGCAAGAATCTGATACATTTTACAAAGAACTGATTGATAGAAACGTTTCAAGTAGGACTTTTCACACACATGCATACCAAACTCGAATATAAACCTATAAACTATTCAATAGTTATTCAAAAGGACATACACAATTAGTGATTAGAACATGATAGCCAAATGTGTGGTTTACATATATGATATGGAGTTATGCAATGGAATGATTCTTGTTCATAAGTCCTTTTAGCATAATTTTGATGCATATATATATGTAAAAGATAGTCATTCTGTGAATGTGAGGACGTGGAAAAATAAAGGAAGTCTTAACTCATGATTTCCTCATGGTTTTACTTGTGATGGTCGTGATGTGTTGTCTCTTCGACCATTAATCTTGGGTTGCTTGCCCCAAAATTGCTAATCTCCTTCCTGAGTTGGAATTATCAATAAGAGCTCTTTGTTTTAAGCTGCAAGCTGTTCAAAGCTTCTAGTTAGTTAGACTTGCGGCGCCAGGATCCTGGGCAGATTTATGGTCAACAGCTTGTTATCCTGGGCCTCTTTGTGGAATTTGGCTCTTTGTGTTGTTTCAACACTGTTCTAATCGAATCTTAAATTGTCTGATTCGCTCTGATATCCTACATGGTTCAGGAGTGCTAATATACAGTCTAACAGCACTGGGACTTTCCACTGTTTCTATCACTTTGCTCGTCCATGTTTGTGTCCATTAGTGGTGTGGACTCTCTCTGCAGGACACAGCATTACGCCAAATGACTCTCTCATCTTTATGAATGAATGAATGAGGCATTCACATAGTGCTTTTATTATGTACTACTGTAGACCCAAAGCACTTTACAATCATATCAGGGGTCTCTCCGCACCTCCTCTCTTTATTATGAGAGAGTCAATTTATTATTAATTCAACAATTGATTAGTTCAAAAACACCAACTCATTCAGGAACAAAACAAGTACTGTAACTGACATTAGAATTGAGTTGTTGAATCACTCACTCAACTGATTTGTTCAAACACAACAGAAACAAAGTAAGCAAGTGCCTTTTTTTAATGAGACACGTGACGATTATCTCTGGCTTTGTTTGGACATATTTTCATTGGTGGAACAAAAAATTATACATTTTATTTATTATTGATTAATTATTAAAAAATAATTAATTAATGAATTAATCAAACTAAAACACAGAAGTTACTCAATATTAACTTATTTATTAAACCGTTGTACAAAAGCAATGTTGGTCCAAATATCAAAACTATGTTTCTTTGCACAATCTTTCTCTTTCAGTTTTGTAGTGTTGGGTTGAGAGTTCCAGTATCAGTTACATGTAGCTGTCTTGATTAACTGTGACCCAGACTGATAGCCAGACAGAGAAGAGACAACTTTGCCCTAGAGAGTCTCACTCTTTCTCTCTCTCTCTCTTCCGCACACACATTACCAGTCTGACACACAACGCCGCAATTAACAGTTTGGCCATCTAAGGGAGATCATATTCACTGCAGTCTACATTTATCTCCCTTTCTTTCTTACTCACTCACTCACTCTCTCTCTTTCTCATTCTCATCCTCTAGGGAGAGAGAGAGAAGCAATTTAGGTCAAGACACATAAAAGCTAATGGGCATTTGCAAACAAGTCTTAAAATCTGCACTAGATCTGAAGTCCCAAACCAATTAGAAGATTCTGATTGCTGGCATACGCCTCCTTTCCACAAACTCCTCCAGGCTGCTTACGGTCCTGTGAAGAGTTTTAAATCAGACATTAAGAACAGAAATTAAAATAATACTGATTAAAGTCCATTTGTTTTCATGGATCAATTATTGATTAGCCACAATTTAATCTTGTAATCTGTGAGTGGCTTTAACTAATCCAACTAATCTGGAAACAGTAGAAAAGAGAAAAAAAATCTTAAACTCATTTAAGTATCTTGTTTGCTTTCTATTTCACTAGCGCCCAGTAGACCAACACTACACGGCAATTACGGCCCTGCACATCTACTCTCTGGAGTCCTCCGCTTGCTGTTGGTTGAGGGAATGGGGCTCTGTGTGTGTTTTGGTGACTGGAATCTGCTGGGACTTCATCTACTTCACACTCTGCATTCAGACTTTGCATTGGATCAGGTTCATGATCTGTCTGCACTGATCTGAGTCATGAAAACAGACTCTGCAGAAGTCAGACTCTTGAGGACTGCACCACAGCTGATGCAGTTGATTTCATGCACAAGATGCCCCTAAAGACTGACTAAGACCGGTGTGTGGGTTTGCATGTAAATGTTAGTCTAGAGGCGAGGAACAGCCAAGTCTTATCAGTTTTTAAATTTGCATTACTTTTTGTTTAATTCAAGCAGTGTTGCAAAATGTGAAACAAAAAATGCTAATCATTACGTGCACTTCATTTTCAGAAATCCAGTGTGTGATATTCTCTTTGGGATAAACCACAGTTGGCCAAGGAAAGAAATCAACATCCCACGGGCAGCAGGAAAGAACCAGAGAAAGAGAGAGAAATGAAAGATATTATACAGCCTGTTTGGAATTAGAGATTTATTCAGCATTATAACCATTCATGTGCCCCTTCAAAATTTTGAGGCAAGTTCATTTTGAATGCAACTTCAATAAGACTATTTGTACCTTTGGTAATTGGCAATCAAGATAAACGATTACTGCAGATTAAAAAAAAAAAATAAATAAAAATAATTATATATATATATATACTGTATATACGAATGAGAAAAATAATTATCATTCTTAAATTATGTATCATAAAAGAAGATACTCTACCATTCAAAAAAAGAATTTTTTAAAAAGAAATTAATACTTATTCAGCAAATATGCATTAAATTGATTAAGTGACAGTCAAGAAATGTATAATTTTACAAACATATTCTATTTCATATACAGTGAGTATAGAAAAGAATCACCCCCTTTTAAAATAATCACATTTTGTTTATTGTAAACTAGAACTAGATGATATTTACACTCTACATTTGGAAGTCAGTAGTATTTTTTTAATGTTTTTGAAGGAAGGCTTATGCTCACCAAGACTGCATTTAGTTGATGAAAAATACTGTAAAAACATAAATATTGTGAAATAGTATTGTAATTCAGAAATGAGGATGGACACAGTTTTTGTTTTTTTCTAGCTGTATTTACTCAGTGCAAAAGTGAAATATATAACACCAACATGTCAGGAAAAAAAAAACACAGAATCACTGAGTTGGAAAAAGGATCACCCCCTTGTGTCAGTATTTTGTTGAACCACCTTTTGCTTTAATTACAGCCTTTAGTCAAGTCAAGTCACCTTTATTTATATAGCGCTTTATATAATACTGATTGTGTCAAAGCAGCTTTACAATGTCAAACAGGAAAATAGTTTGTCAAAAATGCAAGAGGACAATAACAAAGAGTCATTTTTCCAGCTAAAGTCAGTTCATTGATGATTCAGTGATGATTTAGTCTGTTGGGAAATGTCTCTACCAACTTTGCACATCTAGACTTTGCAATATTTGCCCACTCTTCTTTGCAGAACTGCTCAAGTTCAGTTAAATTTGAAAGTGACCGTTTGTGGACTGCAGTCTTCAAGTCATTCCACAGATATTCAGTGGGGTTTCAGTCTGGGCTCTGACTAGGCCATGCAAGGACATTCAACTTTTTCTCCTTCAATCACTGTGTGCTCAGTT
>NW_015643185.1:660748-691579 GCF_001515625.1 Sinocyclocheilus rhinocerous | reverse complement strand
ACCCCCTTGTGTCAGTATTTTGTTGAACCACCTTTTGCTTTAATTACAGCCTTTAGTCAAGTCAAGTCACCTTTATTTATATAGCGCTTTATATAATACTGATTGTGTCAAAGCAGCTTTACAATGTCAAACAGGAAAATAGTTTGTCAAAAATGCAAGAGGACAATAACAAAGAGTCATTTTTCCAGCTAAAGTCAGTTCATTGATGATTCAGTGATGATTTAGTCTGTTGGGAAATGTCTCTACCAACTTTGCACATCTAGACTTTGCAATATTTGCCCACTCTTCTTTGCAGAACTGCTCAAGTTCAGTTAAATTTGAAAGTGACCGTTTGTGGACTGCAGTCTTCAAGTCATTCCACAGATATTCAGTGGGGTTTCAGTCTGGGCTCTGACTAGGCCATGCAAGGACATTCAACTTTTTCTCCTTCAATCACTGTGTGCTCAGTTTTGCTGTGTGCTTTGGGTCATTGTCATGTTGAAAGGTAAACCTTCTTCCCATTGACAACTTTCTGGCAGAGTGCAGCAGTATTTTGCCCCATCCATTTTTCCTTCTATTATAGTCTCATCTGCCTCAGAATCTTCAAGCTGCGTTTTGGCAAAGCTCAGTTGTGACTGTATGTGGCTTTTCTTGAGGAGTGGAGTTTTTTCATGCAACCCTCACATACAAGCCACATTTGTGGAGATTTTGTGATATTGTTGTCACATGCACACAATGACCACTCTTTGTCATAAATTCAGCAACAAGAGTTGCTGTAGGCCTCTTGGCAGCCTTTCTGTCCAGTTTCCTCCTGACTTTTTCATCCAGTTTAGAGCGACGTCCTGATCCAGGGAGGGTCTGTGTTGTACCAAATACCTTCCACTTCTTAATAACAGACTTCACAGTGACTTTCCTTCTAGGCATTGATAAAAGTGTTTGAATTTTTTTTGTATCCATCTCCTGACTTGTGCCCGTCCACAACTTTACCCCGGAGATTTTTTGACAGTGCCTTGCCACAGTTGGCTGTTTGCTTCAGTTGCACTACCAAGGATGGAAATGCTCCAGGAAAGCTCTTTTCACGAACTATATGTTTATACTTGAAATTCCAGAGGGGACGTCGGATGGCGTCACGTGGGGACGTAATGACGTGTGCCATTAATCAAACTATGTACTATAGCATGTAAAACGGGAACATGAAAGGAATATTCTAAAAGCAACTCATGTAAACACCATAATCATAATATTGGCTTATTTGAATAAGGTAAATAATTAGATTACTGATGTCCATGTAAACGTAGTCAGTGCTTCTGTTTTCTTTTCTGACATGTTGGTGTTATTTCTTTCACTTGGATGTTATAAGTTGCACTGAGTAAATACAGTTGGATAAAACAAAAACTGTGTCCATCTTCAATTCAGGCTGCAAAGCAACAAAATCTGATTATTTTAAAGGGGAGCGATTCTTTTCTATACCCACTGTAAATGCTGTTCTTTTGAACTTTCTATTCATTAAAGAATCCTGAAAAGAATGTATCAAGCTTTCCACAAAATATTAGGCAGCACAACTGTTTTCAACTTTAATAATACTACTACTACTAATAATAATAAAACATTTTTCATGAGCACCACATCAGCATATTATAATGATTTCTGAAGGTACAAGTGACAATGAAGAGTGGAATAACGGCTGCTGAAAATTCAGCTTTGCCATCACAGGAATAAATGACATTTTTAAATATATGAATATAAAATATATTATTATTGGGAAATATACACAATATTTACCAAACTGTCAATTGGTAGAGTAAATTATTTAAAAAACAAAGTGTATAAATGTGATGCAGCCAATCGATTTGCATATTCCACAAATCATTTTCCTTTAAAATAAAAATTGTCATCATCCATCCACCTTCATGTCACCCGAAACTCTTATGACTATTTTTAAACGTGGAACACAAAGGCTGTTATTATCAAAATGTCAAAGGAACAAAATGGAAAACAAAATATTTCACAGAATATATTTACTGATTCTACACTAGTTTCTAGATCTTAAACCAGAGCTCAACCAACCAGTGCATCATTTCTATGTATATTTTGACAAGAACATTCAGAAACAGGTAAAATAGCAAATTAGAAGAGAGAACCATCACAAACCTCTGCAGAGAAAAGACACCAAAGACACACTAAAAATGCACACATTTTAATAATTATATGCAGGCCTAATAATTGTGTTGATGCAGTCACTCTGGTGTTAACAGGAAATGGCAGCTATTTAATGTGATTAGCAATGGAGCTTATGAAGCTGAGGGTATGTTGCCTCCAATGCTCTGAAATAACATCTCTTGTAAACAGTTCTGTCAGATTTTGACAAGCTAATTTTCTCATTTACAGGTAAAACAAAGCAACATACTAATGGTGAGCCAACTGACTGATGAGACTATTCACTGGTGAACAGTAAGACTTATCCACCTCTACATTAAATAAAAGCAACTTTCACACAACTCACTGCACCTGAATCATTGCATGTAAGTATCATCTGAGGGCTTTAAAAGTCATCCTTTACAGAGATCCATCAGCTCTCTAATAAATTTTAAAGATCCATCAGCTCTTTAAAATTCACCTGTCAGTGCTGATGATAGAGTGCCTTCTTTTAGCTACGGCTGAATTACTTCCCCGTAATCATTCCAAATTCATCCTTCATGTGAAACAAAAGGCTGCAAGTGACATGTGAAATGAATGCACCATGTTTTCAAAATCCATCATGCTGGCCATCAAGTTCTCCTTACAGCATTTATCTACAAAAGTAAAGTAAACATCTCACAATACATTTATTCAGCAAATATACCTCACAACCACACACACCTGAACACCAGATGTTTCAGTAAAAAATGTTGAGTTTTTCCATTCAAGGGGTTCATGGGAACCAAACAGAAAAGAACAAAAGCAGGAGCTCTTTCAGGGGCAATACACTTCACTGAAGTGATAACAGTTAAGCAAATACTCAACAGCCTCTTTTTTCATCCTATTCTTCCCTATCAGCAATCCACATCCTGCTTGATGTGCAGCTCTTTTGTTATGCCAACATGATTTTGGGTTTTATTCTGTGCAGAACAGCAGTGAAATGCTGCAAATATTGATGTGGACTCACTGTGCCAACAGCTGAGAGAGGAGAGGAGAAGAGAGGAGATAAAGTATCTGATTGTCCTGAGGCAGAATCTGCCTGTTTGGATGTCAATGTGTCAATACAGTTAACTGACCTGCAGTGTAAAGTAAAATAACCAGTGCTCATAAGCATTACAGGTTATCGGGGATCTCTACATGACACATCCGCATGTTCAGTTAAATTTGAAAGTGACCGTTTGTGGACTGCAGTCTTCAAGTCATTCCACAGATATTCAGTGGGGTTTCAGTCTGGGCTCTGACTAGGCCATGCAAGGACATTCAACTTTTTCTCCTTCAATCACTGTGTGCTCAGTTTTGCTGTGTGCTTTGGGTCATTGTCATGTTGAAAGGTAAACCTTCTTCCCATTGACAACTTTCTGGCAGAGTGCAGCAGTATTTTGCCCCATCCATTTTTCCTTCTATTATAGTCTCATCTGCCTCAGAATCTTCAAGCTGCGTTTTGGCAAAGCTCAGTTGTGACTGTATGTGGCTTTTCTTGAGGAGTGGAGTTTTTTCATGCAACCCTCACATACAAGCCACATTTGTGGAGATTTTGTGATATTGTTGTCACATGCACACAATGACCACTCTTTGTCATAAATTCAGCAACAAGAGTTGCTGTAGGCCTCTTGGCAGCCTTTCTGTCCAGTTTCCTCCTGACTTTTTCATCCAGTTTAGAGCGACGTCCTGATCCAGGGAGGGTCTGTGTTGTACCAAATACCTTCCACTTCTTAATAACAGACTTCACAGTGACTTTCCTTCTAGGCATTGATAAAAGTGTTTGAATTTTTTTTGTATCCATCTCCTGACTTGTGCCCGTCCACAACTTTACCCCGGAGATTTTTTGACAGTGCCTTGCCACAGTTGGCTGTTTGCTTCAGTTGCACTACCAAGGATGGAAATGCTCCAGGAAAGCTCTTTTCACGAACTATATGTTTATACTTGAAATTCCAGAGGGGACGTCGGATGGCGTCACGTGGGGACGTAATGACGTGTGCCATTAATCAAACTATGTACTATAGCATGTAAAACGGGAACATGAAAGGAATATTCTAAAAGCAACTCATGTAAACACCATAATCATAATATTGGCTTATTAGAATAAGGTAAATAATTAGATTACTGATGTCCATGTAAACGTAGTCAGTGATTCTGTTTTCTTTTCTGACATGTTGGTGTTATTTCTTTCACTTGGATGTTATAAGTTGCACTGAGTAAATACAGTTGGATAAAACAAAAACTGTGTCCATCTTCAATTCAGGCTGCAAAGCAACAAAATCTGATTATTTTAAAGGGGAGCGATTCTTTTCTATACCCACTGTAAATGCTGTTCTTTTGAACTTTCTATTCATTAAAGAATCCTGAAAAGAATGTATCAAGCTTTCCACAAAATATTAGGCAGCACAACTGTTTTCAACTTTAATAATAATACTACTACTAATAATAATAAAACATTTTTCATGAGCACCACATCAGCATATTATAATGATTTCTGAAGGTACAAGTGACAATGAAGAGTGGAATAACGGCTGCTGAAAATTCAGCTTTGCCATCACAGGAATAAATGACATTTTTAAATATATGAATATAAAATATATTATTATTGGGAAATATACACAATATTTACCAAACTGTCAATTGGTAGAGTAAATTATTTAAAAAACAAAGTGTATAAATGTGATGCAGCCAATCGATTTGCATATTCCACAAATCATTTTCCTTTAAAATAAAAATTGTCATCATCCATCCACCTTCATGTCACCCGAAACTCTTATGACTATTTTTAAACGTGGAACACAAAGGCTGTTATTATCAAAATGTCAAAGGAACAAAATGGAAAACAAAATATTTCACAGAATATATTTACTGATTCTACACTAGTTTCTAGATCTTAAACCAGAGCTCAACCAACCAGTGCATCATTTCTATGTATATTTTGACAAGAACATTCAGAAACAGGTAAAATAGCAAATTAGAAGAGAGAACCATCACAAACCTCTGCAGAGAAAAGACACCAAAGACACACTAAAAATGCACACATTTTAATAATTATATGCAGGCCTAATAATTGTGTTGATGCAGTCACTCTGGTGTTAACAGGAAATGGCAGCTATTTAATGTGATTAGCAATGGAGCTTATGAAGCTGAGGGTATGTTGCCTCCAATGCTCTGAAATAACATCTCTTGTAAACAGTTCTGTCAGATTTTGACAAGCTAATTTTCTCATTTACAGGTAAAACAAAGCAACATACTAATGGTGAGCCAACTGACTGATGAGACTATTCACTGGTGAACAGTAAGACTTATCCACCTCTACATTAAATAAAAGCAACTTTCACACAACTCACTGCACCTGAATCATTGCATGTAAGTATCATCTGAGGGCTTTAAAAGTCATCCTTTACAGAGATCCATCAGCTCTCTAATAAATTTTAAAGATCCATCAGCTCTTTAAAATTCACCTGTCAGTGCTGATGATAGAGTGCCTTCTTTTAGCTACGGCTGAATTACTTCCCCGTAATCATTCCAAATTCATCCTTCATGTGAAACAAAAGGCTGCAAGTGACATGTGAAATGAATGCACCATGTTTTCAAAATCCATCATGCTGGCCATCAAGTTCTCCTTACAGCATTTATCTACAAAAGTAAAGTAAACATCTCACAATACATTTATTCAGCAAATATACCTCACAACCACACACACCTGAACACCAGATGTTTCAGTAAAAAATGTTGAGTTTTTCCATTTAAGGGGTTCATGGGAACCAAACAGAAAAGAACAAAAGCAGGAGCTCTTTCAGGGGCAATACACTTCACTGAAGTGATAACAGTTAAGCAAATACTCAACAGCCTCTTTTTTCATCCTATTCTTCCCTATCAGCAATCCACATCCTGCTTGATGTGCAGCTCTTTTGTTATGCCAACATGATTTTGGGTTTTATTCTGTGCAGAACAGCAGTGAAATGCTGCAAATATTGATGTGGACTCACTGTGCCAACAGCTGAGAGAGGAGAGGAGAAGAGAGGAGATAAAGTATCTGATTGTCCTGAGGCAGAATCTGCCTGTTTGGATGTCAATGTGTCAATACAGTTAACTGACCTGCAGTGTAAAGTAAAATAACCAGTGCTCATAAGCATTACAGGTTATCGGGGATCTCTACATGACACATCCGCATTTCTATTAAATATTAAGATTTACACAGAATCTGAGTAGACTACAAATTGCCTTTGTAAAACAGACTTTCCCCTTTTCACTTTCAGATTCTTACAGATTCCTGGCAAAAGGAAAGGAACACTGGATTCTGCAGTGTAGTTAGTTTAGGGGATTATTTATTATTGATTATAAGTATAAATATCTGTAAGGTCAAGATATGAAATTATGCATCTAACATCATACAATAATGAAGACAAAAGCATAGTTCAGTTGCTGTCACTAGCGAATTTCAGAATTTGCTGTCAAACAAAACTGTTTTCCTTTGGGGTGAATGATGCAAATTTGCATTCCTACCAAATCCTACCAACATTTACAGGTAAGTTAATGTGCATGCAGTTCAAAATCATAAAATCATTTTAAAATATTGCTAATCTCTCTCAAACAGCACATTTCAAATGAACTGAAAACACTGCACATTCAGTAAGAACTCTCTTCTCATGTGGAGGCTGTGTGTGGGTGTGTTGGTACTGGCTTAGAGTCATGGTCAATAAAAAAAAGAAGCAAGCCTTTTATACACAATCATAATCCAGTCACACAGTGGTAACTACTCTTTAAAATAAAATATTGATAAACTTGAGCCAACTAATATACACACCACCTATATATAATATAAACTGCATACATTCAAAAACCACCAAATAGGTACTATTTGAATCTTCTCGATGTGAAGGCAAATCAGAAACAGAAACGGCAAACAGTTAACGCAATGAAATGAACAATAAACATCTATGCAAGCGGGCATAATTGCTAAAGAACAAAGATTAGAGAGTACCGTAATCCTTAAACAAGAAAATCTCAGCTAAATAGACCTCGCGCAACCTGTATGAGTGTCTCAAAACAATACACGATTGAACACTGGCTTTAAAAGAGCCTCGAGTTCTATACTGTCCAACACAGACGGCGGCACACTCCCAATTGGAGAAGTGAAACCACCGGATTTCCTCAATGAAGCGACGGGCACCTGCTGACAGCGCCGGTTCTCTCGCACTATAGTGGGAGAAACCATCAAATAGTCAGTGAAAGTAACGGTGATACGAGTTGACTGAAGAGTCGGCAGTGCGGGAGCTGTTCTTTCAGCACCACAATCACTCCAATCCACACTACAACACACAAACTTTACCATCAACGTCCCTTTAACACAAAAACACTCTATGCCACGGCCAGTGGGGAAATAGTCACATTTAACCACTTCACGTACAGCTAAGCGAGGTGCTTTGGATAACGAAGTGAGTTTGAGAGGAGAGCAGTATTGGCCTACTTACCATCTATCGCCATGATGTTCTGGCCTGGACTGAACCATGGCGCGCTTTTAAGACGGGGTGGGCTCGACCGCTCCAGTGCGCAGGGGGAGGAGAGTGGGACACGCATCAGATGGTACATTCTGGGATGACAGAAAAGTCTACGCTGGGTTCCTGCTGTGCCTCTTAGCAGGATCCTGATTAACTGTTTTCAAATAATAATTCTTAAGGGTGGGATGAATTACAAGACAGCACTCAAAAAACCAAAAATTACGTGTTATCCCGCAAATTAACAAGCCAATTAGCTAAGTGAATAATTTAGATCAATCGAATTTGTATGTCAAAGCATGTCACTGATTACGTTTTAAAGAGTACATGGTGGAATATTATACAAGGCACAGCTAGAGATTTATTTACAACATGAAAAACGGACATTTGAAGCTCAGTTTGATACAGCCGAGTTTACAACATTTCTTTACAATTCTGCTAGTTAATTAGAGGTTAGTTGATTGGTTGAATTTAAATAAATGGCTCACCGCCCAAAAAATGAAAATTTGCTGAAAATTTACTCACCCTCAGGCCATTCAAGATGTAGATGAGTTTTTTTTGTTTTTGTTTTTTCTTCTTCTCTCCATTGGAACAGATATGGAGAAATTTAGCAATATCTCACTTGCTCACAGTGGATCCTCTGTAGTGAATGGGTGCCGTCAGAATGAGAGTCCAAACAGCTGATAAAAACACAACAATCCACAAATAATTCACTCGACCATCAATGTCTTGTGAAGTGAAAAGCTGTTTGCAATATTCATCATTATAAAATCCATCAAGACATTTTTAACTGGATTGCTTCAGTTTAAATAAGAATCCATACTCTAACACTTCCTTCTTCGGTTCATTTTTGGGTAAACTATTCCTTTAAATTTATTGCCATATCATCTTCACAGGCTATTACAATACAATAAATGCATTAGGTATTTCTAGGTCCTCATGACATAAAAAATTGGACAGACCCAAAACATGTTTTACAGAAAAGTTAGAGCTATATTGACATTTTGGTGGTTCCATGTTTAACTAAAGTGTACAACTAATATCAGAAATATCATACTGACTCTCTGGAATACTTGATTCTGATTTAAAAATTAATTTTACATGTTCATTTTTTATTTTATTTTATTAGGTAAGTAGACATGTATTAAGAGGAATAATGTAGTGTTATTTCATATTTTCTAACATTTTTAATTACCTGTTTAGTTTGGACAGGAATTATTGTGATTTTAAGACTGTTAACTCATTCTGCTTTAAGCAAAGATCAAATATGAATTGCAACAAATATTAGCAATGATCATTTATATCCTACATTTCTACCAGCTCTCCTGGGCTTTTAAAAAATTAATATCCAAACAGCAGGGATCCCACCTAATGACAGTGACCTTTAGAAAGCATCTGCATTCAAAAGCAATTAAATACACAGCTTCTCATACCCGCTAAACTGCCTCTGTATGACCATGTATGTAATTTAGAGATATTACTGAGCTAAATTCATATTTTGCTTTTTCTTTTAAATATGATTATATGATTATAACGGTGTCCAATTTGTGAGACAGTGTTCGACAATGACAATTGCTTTATTTGTTGTAAAATGGGATCTCTCTGTCTTCGCTTTTTACTCTGTTCTGAGAGAAGTGCTTGTGCATTTCCTATCAACTGGGATGTCATTAGATTTCTGTAAGTACCGGAAGCCATTCAGAGCACTTACAAAAAAAACGATGAAAGGGAGAGCGAGAGAAACACATTTGGGAAATCAGCTTTGTCTTTTCAGTGTCAAAGGAAAAACATAGTGTGTCTGAAATACATCAGATGTGAATCTGACAGTATTGGCAATGTTATCATAATCCCATCTGGTTACCTTAAAAGTCGCCATGGTTACCCGCTGTTGCCATGCGCCCATTGTTCTGGTTAAAAACACAAGCACTTGCCATCATGCTAGAAATAACAGTCTCCCATCAGTCTCTCTCTCCATCTACTCTATCATTTCCCATCCTCTTTTGTATTTGCTCAATGGACCCCATCAGTCTTTTCTTTTCATTTCACATTCAATACCAGCCTAAAAATAGAAACAAAAACATTTTCAGTGTTAACTGGCACTGAGGACTGAGGTTTAATGACGTGTACGAGATCATCTACTCCAATTCCCAAAGCCATAACATCACAGAAATGTCACTGACAATTAAGAATGACTAAATAATTCTCATCCCTCTTTCTTTCTGGGTGTAAATTGAAATAATGGGTTTTGACTGCTCACATCTCTCTCTATTTATTCTCTATTTGATTGGTAATAATTGGCAGGGCAAATGTGAGGACACGCACACACCCCTCCACCAGCTAACTGCAAAAACGGGTAATGATCCCAACACACAAAATCAATGGAAACAAGCACTTTAGACTCTGTAACTTCTTGTTCATGATTTTGAGTATCTTCGAACAAATGCTCGAAAAAACACATGAAAGAAAGAACATAGCACATACTGCATGAACCCTAAAATTTAAACCCTAAAATGCATAAAGTAAAAAATAATTACAAATTGCTCGAAATTAGAATTTTCACCTGGCATTATGTTCATTTTAGTTGCTATTTCTATATTTAAGTAGTATTTTATAATATCTCAAGAATCCATACGTAGGTCAAATTTATTTCTTTTTTGTATTTACCATCTGATGATAAAAATTGAGGGCAAATGTTTTATAGTCAATGAAAACTGTCCAAGGCTGGTAATTATTTCAAATCTTTCAAAACTTTTAGAGAGAAACTTTTAATGCGTCTGTCTTCTTTGTGCATTAAGGAAATGCCAAGCTGTATGCAGATAACCATCATGGTTTATTTTTGTATGAAACTAGCATTTGAGTTGCAGTCTGTGTGAGAGGTTATCTGACTGGGGTGGTTTGGATGTCTGGGCAGAATTTTCTCGATCAATAACTGACCTCCTCTTCCTCCCTTGCCATCTCTTTAGGTTTGCTTTGTGTGTGGTTATTTTTGGATTGTGAATTGAGAGCTTCTTCCAAATGGTTGTGCTCATCAGTCTCATCTGTGTTGTCATAGAAACAGTCAGACATCCATTAACCCTTTCAATTTCAGGAAAAGATGAAGAGGAAGATTGATCTGGCCTCAGACAAATCAATACAACTCTTTGGTCTTCTCTCTGAGAGAGATGAGGTGAACAGCTAAGCATCTTGTCTTAAAATAAACTTGCATGTATGTTCCCAACCTTCTATGTACATTTTGACTGTAAGAAAAACCTGATCTTTGCTTATTTTGGGCACAGAAAAACTTATAAACCAGGAAAGGATATGCCTCCTAATCTTGTCTGTTTCTGTCTTTGAGACGAGCTGCTCAAGTTCTTTTGGGAAAACGATAACCTATCAGAAGACAGAACTGTCAGTTTCTCCCTAGCCAGATAGCTTCACTTTGGAGGGCTTTCTAACGGAGAAAACCTTAAGTGACTATCAATTTATCCAGTAGCTGTAAACACCACCTGATCTTATCAAATCATCAAAACAGCTAGAAACAGTACATTATTTATGCTGGTTAGCTTAGTTGGAACTTTCTTTTACCTGCTAATAACAGAAACTCAGCAAACCACAAACATCATATATTCAGACCAAAATTATATATTTTACAATAGTTCCATTGACAAGAAGTTAATATTGAGCAACTTGTATTTTAGACACTGCCAGTTAATTTGCGTATTTTTGCTCCACCAATGAAAATAGTTAAGGCAGAATTATTCGTCTCGCATTTCCTAGAAAAACACAGTAGCAGCGTTCCTGAAAGAATGTGTTTTTGAATGAATCAGTCGAGTGATTCAGTGACTCATAAAGACAATCACTTGTTTTGTTCCAGAATAATTCAGGCTGAATTTGGAATAGTACAAAGTATGGAGAGTAGTAGTAGTAGTAATAGTGTGAATTTATTGATTTAAACAGTAATAATAGTCTGGATTTACGCTATTCCAAAATCAGCCTTTGTTTTTGAAGGAATCGGATGAGTGAACGATTAGTGCTTCAATTCATGACATTTGCCACCAACTGGCGTATCAATGAAACCTGCAGAAAACATCACTTAGAAATACCCACAACTAATGTACGGACTGAAAATATGTCTGGAACAGTGTTATTTTCATTTTATTTAGATACCATTATAGTAGCCAACTTATTAATATTTAGAATTTACTTTTTATATTATCAGAATCCATTTGAATTTTAGTTTGTTTAGTAATATGCTTTTGTCATTTTTATTAGTTTTTAGCTTTTAGTTTTAATTTTATTATTTTAATTTAATTTAGATTAAAACTTAAAGTTTTTTTGGTCTGTTATATAATTCAGCTTTATTTCAATTAACAAAAATATTTTAATAGTTCTAGTTAATAACAACACTGGCCTGGAACATACAAGCACAGAAAAGCTTAGTGATGCAAAAAGTGGGGAAAAAATATGACGATGTTGCATTGTTACATCAGTGTTCTTCAAATGGCGTTTGGCCAATGAGAAATGTTGTATAATGCAGAATGCAACATGTGATTAAAAGCCCCGATCCAAGTACAGGTGAAAAGAAAAGGTGCTTCTGATAACTGTTACCACCTGATGGGCAGAGCTCCAAACACAGTTCAGAGCTCTCACTCCCCAAAACACACACACTAGATTCGTGATAGGAGCACAGAGGGGTTTCCAAGGCAACAGACTACCCACACTCCAATAAACACGAGAGGCTGGACTCACAGGAGAAAGAGCACGATGGGGTGTTTCACACAAATGGAGAACAAATGTGTGCGTAATTGAGAAAAAAGGTCACCTTCGCTGGTCAGGTCTGTCTGTTTTCACAGGTCCCACACAAACAAGCCTGATCGAAATTACAGACGCAAAATATTTAGTTATCATTAAGATTAAAAATTCTACCGACACTGCACCATGACTAGAGGAATAAAATTATTAAGATGCTTTACTGATGTGATTACATGATGATCTTGTGCAAAAAATATTTTTGATTTTTATATTTTAAAAAGCTCAAACATCTGTGAACAAGCCCAAAAACTCTGTAATACAGAAAATGGGGCTCAAATGTAGAGGTAGGCATGTACACATCACTTACAAACATTATCGTCTCTTGCACGTTTGCAGCAATACACTGCCTCAGCTAAAGCACTAAAAACACCAGCTCTACTGTTTAATATTTCATAACATAACGCTCAATGAAACAGCTGCACAGAGCACTTCCTCACATCCATCCAACAATGCATATGAGAATTTATTTAGGTACAGTTCCTCAGTTTTTGTAGTAAATGATACAGATGATACTAATATGCAAGCTCAGCAGAAATAATGTTTTGTGGCATCACTGTATGAGCGCCCAGAGGTCAGCAGATGAATCCCAATGGAGTTTTAGAGAGGATTCAAAAGGCAGCACAGCAGGATTGTGTGTTCATGGAAAAAAACTGGAAGGAGATTTGTTGGACGGATCAATGGTTTTGTTTGATACAGTCAGATGCTCACAACTCACACACTAATTTCTTTTATTATTTATGACATGTGAGTGTATACGTGTGCCAGCTACAGAGAAACAGAGTGCACATCTATGAAAGAGAGAGTGTGTGTGTGTGTGAAACAGCTGCTCCATTTTCCAACTGACAGAGAAACAGAGCAAAGAAAAAAGAAAGCAAAAAACAAGAGTGCATCTGATCACTGGGGAGTTTGAGAGACAATGTGACTTTAAAACCAAATTGTCAAACGTTCCACTTAATACAGAACTGTCACATTGGGAGGTAATTAGATGAATCACAGTCATTTCCAGCATGATGATCATTAGAGGTGAACTCTTGCTCATGTCATTTAACAAGCAACAATAAAAAGCAGTGATTACGAAATTACTAAATCAAATTCGTCTAATTTGCACAACACTTTCAAAATGAGCTTAACTGCAACTCTGTTACTACATTGTTAAAAGCTTGTGTGTTTACTACACTGAACCGTAAAGGCAGCTCAACTGTCAGACACTGACTGCACTAATTTTCACATTAAGCATTTTTTCTGCTGACCAGTAGTTCAGATTTTTATTTTAGTGGCCCCACAACTACAATAAATATTTGTTTTCATAATTAACAATAAAAAAAATTAAATAGTGTTAAATTTTTTTGGGTCAAATAAAGCATTTGTTTGATCAAAAATACAGTAATATTGTGAAATATTACTACAATTTATAATAACCAGCAGCTAGTATCAGTAACTTACTGACCCCAAACCTTTGTTCAGATTTTACATCAAACCTTTCTTTAAAGTTTTAATGTAACTCCACAACAGCTATAGATTCATAAAAACGGTATTGCATACAGTTTGAAACCTTATTAAATACTTTATAATGTAATATTACTGCTTAATTTGTTGGCAACATATCCGTCAACACTAGCTTTTTTTTTTTTTTGTATATTTGGTATTTAACTGTTTTAACTGTATTTAAATTTTTCCCATAATTTAGCATTAACTTTAAAGGAGATTTAATCCTAAATTCTCTTGAAAAGCACATATCAGCATTAGTTGCTCAACACAATTTACAACAACATTCAATAAACGAAAAGTTTAGTTATTGGATGTTACAATCAATGTAAGATATAGTGACATTGTAACACTTTTCTGACAAGACAGGTGACACTTCAGCTGGTCAGAATTTCTCATCCTTATTGTTGAGCTCTGTAAACCTTTTGAAAGTAATTATAAAAAAAACACATTGGAGCCAAAGATATGGGCTGTGACTTCAGTGAAAGAAGACTTTATATTAAAAAAAGAACACAAAAAGACATGCGAACAAGATCATTACATTCAGTCAAATGACTGAATTTTATTTGAAGAAGACTTGTGAGTGTGTGAGTTGTATATCTGAAGAAGTGGCCATTATCACAAACACAGATTACTTTCTTTGTCTGAGAGGTTGAAAATGTCACATGTGCTTTTCACAGTACCCGTTCATGTGTTTTTCTCCTCCCCTGTGATGAAAAGGTGCACTGTTTTTTTGGACTGGAGCATCTGAGCGGCGCGGTCGACCCCAGTGATAGCAGTCAGACGATGCATGTCATATCGGGAGTACAGGGCCGTGCAGGTGAAGCTGACAGAAGCACCACCCTCTCTGACACCAGTCTGAAGCATATTACACACTTCACTGTAGAAGTGAGCGTATGTAGGCAACCCGTAGAAGATCAGGTTATGGATGCCCTTGATAGTGTATCTAAGAGAAAAGAGAATTAATAACATGTAAAAATAAACTGAAAAAAAAAAGTAAATATAATAAAAACGTTTTTTTTTTTTTAAATTTTTTTTATATTGGCCTGCATCATTTTTTAATGAGTTATATAGTAGTTGAAAACCTTGGGGTCAGTAAAATTTATTTGATGCTTTTGAAAAAAGTCTCTTCTGCTCACCAAGGCTGCACTTATTTGATCAAAAATATAGTAAAAACATAAATATTTTGAAATATTATTTCAATTTAAAATAACAGTTTTCTGTTTTAATATACTTAAACATTTTATTTATTCCTGTGAAGGCAGAGCTGAATTTTCAGCAGCCATTACTCCTGTCTTCAGTGTCACATGATCCTTCAGTAATTTTGTTGCAACATTATAAATGTCTTTACTGTTACTTCTGATCAATTTAATGCATCCTTGCTGAACAAAAGCATTAATTCCTTAAACAAATCTAACTGAACACAAACTTTTGAACAGTAGTGCATATGAAGTATGCAAATGATAATACGCTTATAGAACACACACCTCTTGTAGAAGTGGAATCTCTCAGAGAAAAGCATAAACTGTTTTTCTCCTTTCTGGAAGTAATGTCGTGCTCGAGACACCTCTGATCTCTGCGAGTACTCGCTGACACTAGCGAAACTGAAGTCTTCCTTCTTCAGGTAGTTCCGCAGACGAACAAAATCAAAATACGATGGCACATAGATGAAAGTTTGGGACATGACAGAGTCTCTGTACTGGGGTAGGATCTTATCCACAAAGAACTGGAACCTAAAGGATAATACTGTTTAAATACTTGCAAATAATTATTAAACATTATAGGTTGACCATATGCTGTCATCTGAATACAGTTCTTTCAAAATATCACATTTTGTAAATAAAGGAAGTCATGGAAATTCAGTATGAATGATATTCATTGCTTTCAGCCCACAAATAATGGTAGCATCTTACTCACTTTCCAATATGAGTTTCAGTAAAATAACAGTCTGAAATCAGTTACTTAAATTATTTCATAGTCATAACTATATTTTCTCTCAGAGGTTCCTCTGTGCAGACTGAACGCTGCTGCTCTCTAGTGTTCAGAATGAAAAACGGCAGGCATCTGTTACCTGGCATCCTGGTCCATGAAGCTGTCAGAGTGAAACATCTGGAATACATGTGGCAACTGCACCAGTACCTGACAGATTGAGCCCACCTTAGGAATAGTTTTACTGCACACCTGAGGGAAAGATGAACAACAGTATCTGTATACTTAAACTACCTTCAAACGTTTAGTGTCGGTGTAATTAATTTTATTGAAAAAAATAAAAATAAAACTGAATTTGTATTCTTGTGGAAAAAGTGATACACTTCTTTTTTAAAAATAGAAAGTTCAAAAGAACAGCATTTATTTACAATAAAAATCTTTGGTAACATTATAATGGTCTTATGCATTCTTGCTGAATAAAAGTATTAATTTCTTTAAAAGAATTTGTACTGACAAAACCTTTTAACACTAGTGTAAGACCAGAGCCAATCAGATTAGCTCCCCAAAATACAAATACTTCACAATTTGAACAGTTCTCAGGGTGTTTGGTTGTGTACCTGACCCCTGTAGTTGTGGCAGTGTTTGGTAAGGATGTTGGTGATCTGAGGCTCTTGTACGGCACTGAACACCAGCGTCTGTCTATAATGCGCTGCCCAGTTGTTCAAGTTCCACATGCGTACACGAGAGAAATCAACACCGTGAGAGTCCAGCGGCTGCAGATTCAAATACTTCAACACATGCTGCAACACAAATAAAGGAAAACAGCCATTTATACATATTTATACACAGAAAAAGTATATCAAAATATATCTACATTATAATTTATTACACAGAGAACAATGATCAAATCACTGTGCAATTAAATTTAAAATCAGAAATTTGAATTGAAACTAAAGTGTTCTAAAAGAACCTTTGGACAACTGAAACCCACCAGCAAGTGTTCCCAGTTCTGCATGAGGAACACATCTGCCTGGTCCACAATCAGAAGTTCAATGGAGGACAGGAAGTCAAAGTCTCTCTTTTTCTCACCGTCTGCACCCAGAACTGTGCGCAGACCCAGTGGAGATGCAATGATGATGTCAGAAGAGTAGAAGGGAGAATAGAGTCGCATACTGCGTTTCATGATAGACACACCTGCCCATAGAGAGAGAAAAATAGAAATGAGGCACAATATAAAAAAAAAATCAAAGGTGTAAAATTAAACAGCTGAAACTAGTCTATCAGATGAATTGTGTAATTTCTCTGACACTAGGAGAACCAAAGGGCTTGAAACAATCTATTATCATTGTCTTGCTTAACCCTAACCCAATATGCAGAGACAGCTTGAAGTATTTTAACATTCAAACATTAACGTGCATCAAATATCATAGTTTAAGGTTTTCAGTTAAGGGGAAAAACTTTACCGTACCTATCCTGAAATGGTCATCTGTATTTCCAGAAAAGACAGCGTGGTAGTCATCAGGTCTGTGCAGTTTGGCCGGACTTTCACCTGGCTCCTCTCCATACTCTTCCTTAAACCTCTTCTTGTTACTGACATCCATCTTCTTGCCTTTAGGCTCTAAAAGTGTTATGAAGGTCTGGACCACTCGCAGCACTCCATCTCTGAACGGCACCAGAATCAAAACCTAAAAGAGGGAGAATTAATTATGAGAATGTGGTTGGCTAATTTAAAGCACTTTTATTCATGTTGTAATCAAGAGAATACATGTCAATGAATTACATTTAAAATGATTTTATAACATATTTACGTTTAACATCAAGTACAGGACAAACCGATTAAAAACCAATGCCATATTAAAAATAAACAAAAACACTATACTCGTATGAAGACAGTGGTACCTTTGGTCTAGTAATGCCCTGGTCCCGAAACTCCTCATTCACATCTTTAGTTTCCTTCAACTTGGCATTATTTCTAAGCACACGAGTGTTAGCCTTTAACACATGGTTTAGCACATGAAGACAGTACGTACTCCGCACTTCCTTGGCCTCCCTCAAGGGGAAGCTGTTTGTAAAATGTACATCCCTGTAAGTACCTGCAAAAACAAAAAATGGGAGATGAGGATAATGAAAAAAGTCATAGCAAAGTAAAATTTGAAAAATTAGGATGCCTGGTGTTAAAAATGATTTTAATTTTGTTGACATACCCATGAGCCCAAGCAATTCCTTCTGCAGCTCTGTAACATCTGTCACAGCGCCTCCTTCAGGTGCAAAGGACTGGTTTAACAAGCACCAATTTGCCTCCAGGGTTTTGTGGATGGTTGGAAGAGGGGCAGAAGAGGGCTGCCCCACGGCTGGGAAATGTTCCAATGGACACATACACTGCAGAGTGCCCAGCTTTGGCCACTGACAGGTGAGGAAGAAATTTAAAATTTCACACCTTTTTGTGGTCAGTAAGATTTTTTTTAATGACTTTTATTCAGAAAAGGATGCATTAAATTGATCAAAATTGGCAGTAAGACATTAATAATGTTACAAAATATTTCTTTCAAATAAACGCTGTTCTTTCGAACTTTCTATTAATAAAATAATCCTGCAAAAGAATGTTTCACGGTTTCCATAAAAATATTAACACTGCAACTGTTTTCAACATTGTTAACAATAAAAAATGTTTCTTGAGCACCAAATCAGCATGTTACCACACTAATAATAACATTTAGTTATTTAATAAGTTAAACTACAGCTAATTAAATGTCATTAAATGGTTATTTTAAATCGTATTCATATTTCACAATATTACTGTTTTTACTTCTTACAAGTTACATACCGTAACCTGAGACTTGATCTTTGATCCTTGCAAGATTTGTCCCACTTCCTCTTCACTCAGTTCAGTCTCCTGGTGCTTCGCAAATATGTCTACAATAACCAGAGAGGCATTTTTACCCTCTAGTGTAAGTAGGGCCTAGGTTTTCAGTTTGCTTCTTAAGGAAATCAATCTTGTCAGGCTTGAATACTACACTTAAGAGTTTGCAAAACAATAAATTGAAAGCATGTATAAATCATTTCAGGTCAGAATTCAAAGAGTCGGACTGATGAATCATGGGAATGTCTTGCCTTCCTCCTCCTGCTCTCCCATGTTTTCCTCTCCTTCCGCAGGCAGGTTGGTCTCCAGACAGAATGCAGCTTCATTCTTCTTATCTGTAAATTCTCCCTCCGTCTCAACCTTTTCATTCTCTTCTATATCTCCATTTGTCTTTTCAGGGTGTTCTTTATTTTGTGAATTATCAGGTGTTTCACCCTCCTCTTCTTCTAAATCCTCCTCAGCATCATTACCTTCCTCCTCCTCTTCTTCTTCTTCACTTTCTCCTAATTGAAAAAATAAAGTTAATTATAGGCCATTAGACCTTTTCAGATAAAGCACCGCAACTGATATCGAAAAGTGTAAAGTATGAGACTGTAAAAGATCTTACCTTCAACTTCATCTCCGTCATCCTCACCATCACTTTCTTCATCTTCACTGTTGTCATCAGCATCTTGGATCATGGTGGTCAGCAGTTTCTGATAAGCAGACAGCTGCTCTTCATCACTGTCTTCCTTACTGTCATGTTCAGGGTGCTGTGGACTGTCAGGCTGTTCAGGTGCAGAAACACTTTTAATGTGATGGTTTGAAACAAAACATGAACAATAAAACTTCAACCTGAGTGGCAAACTATTAAGATTAAACCAGGGGCAGCTTCTCTGATCAGATCTACCCAAACACATTTTTCCACACTACTTGTCCTATATGCAATATTAATCGTAGTGTACATGCATTCAGCTGCCAAATGCTTCTCATTCACCTGGTTTATTGACTGGGTTCAGAAAGAGGTTTCTGGACCTTCAGGATCAATCCTTAAAGTCATGGCAAAAGAAAGAATATTAGTCTATAATTACTTACCAAGCGCAAAATCTGAGTCTTCTCCGGTCTATCAACAACACTAAAAAAACGAAACCATTAAAAGTGTTAGTACTTGCTACTTGAAGCTCCCAATGTAACGTATACTGTCTAAAAACACATCGCTATACTTACTTATCGTGAAAAGGATGCTGTTCTCCAAATTCTTTTAGATGTTTCTTCTGTTTCTTAGTTAAATTGGTAATCTCTTGATTTCCTCGCCTTCTTTTGCCCATGTTTCCGTTTTACACGTGTGTAACTAGCTTATGTGTTTTCTTCTCTTCATGGATAGTTAGAGTGCCGTCACACTCTAGCGCCACCTGTCGACTTGGAATAATGGTAGTAGCGCTACAAAGAAGAAAGGGGCCACAGATTTCAGACTTCATTTTAATAATAGGTTTTGTCATTTCTAAAGCATAACTGCTTCCACAAACACAGATCAGATTATTGAACACAGGAATTAGGAGAAGCACTCAGTGGGTCTGATTTGACGATATTTTAGCAGCTGTCAAAGCAAAAGAATCATGCCATTGGTTTATCTTCCACCTCATTTTAAGATTTTCTCACTGTTACATTAGTATATGTTCTGCCACAATATGATTAGTGTCTTTAAAATGCTCTATCATTCCCCTAAGAGTCAAAGAATCAGACTTTTCCTCTGGCTGTGCGTTACACAGCTTTAACTAATTACAAACACTGCAGGCGTAGAGGAATGGATCTCACCATCCATTCAGGTGCAGCTGACGTATCGGGTGTTCATCAGAATCAGAGCAGAACTGATGTTTGATGTGCGTTAACTCGACTGCAGCCGAAAATATCTTGGCCGGAGCATGTGTAAGAATGTATGTAATTGATTTGATCATTGAAAATGGTTCCATAACATTAAATTAAAACAGATGTGTGGATACCACATACGGAGACATTTAAAAAAAAAAGTTATTTATATATTTATTTATTTAATTCTGCCCAAGAGACCCTCCTTCCTCCAGCCTCTGAGAACATGTGGTCTGTGATTATAAAGCATATTCCCCGCTGGTGATTAGGGTGCCTATGAATAACAGCAGGGCTGGAGGCCAGTGAAAACAAGGGGAGTGAAACAAATGAACCACACACATCTCGGCTCAGGGGTGAGTCATAAACACACCAAAGGTTAGAAAAACACGGTTAGGACCAGCATGAAGGCGAGGTGAGTGTCCGTGAACACCACCGAAAAACGCCATTCCAAAGAGACCACTGCAGGCCAAGGGTCTCGTGCCCACTTCTTATGATAAAGCTTTGTGTGTGTGTGTGTGTCTGTGTGCAACAGAGGTAAATTCATTCACTCGACAGGACTGATGTTCCTGCATTTTTATTTTAAACTAAATGTTTCTTAAATATATCTCATGTAATGTGATGTGTGTTGAACAGTGGTTAGCTGTAGCAATATTTGAATCCTGCAGTACTCTGTTTTCAGTCTGTATAATTTCTCGAAAATTCTTGATTTGGATTCATATCAATGTTGCAGCAGTTAAAGCCATCATGAAATGCAAGGAGCAACAGATCTTTTCTTGCATATTGTGATGTATTTTTGAGTGGTAACGTATTATCAGAAAATAAAAAATGTTGGAGTGGACTTGGTTCTATAGGCATCGATTGCTGATTGGATTTGGGCATTGTGAGCTTGAAGGGGCAAAGTTTAAGCTGAAAGGTCCAGTTATGCCTTTTTGATTAAACATCAGAAGATCAAAACACTTGAATTTAGCAGCTCACTGGAAAGGAAAACTTTATGGTAATGTTAAATTAAAATTTATTTGGGTAACAAAGCATATGGCCTTTTGAAGCCTGAAAGCTTCTATCTCCAATGGGTTTTATGCTCACAGTTTGACAGGACATGAGTTTTTTAATTCAAGCATAGAATTAAAAATTTTGGATTATCATTTTGAAGTTCATTTCCTAGACACCGTCAATCTATTGATTATTCATTAAAACCTCATGCAGGCAAATACTTTGATGGGAATAACGCAGCATTAATTTTCATTAGAGGTGCAAGAGCAGTGTTCACAGAATATTCTCTGCCTGTTCCAAAACTGGCATCAAATGAATTGCATAATTATAGGAACATTCTCAGATTACAATAATTACACACATATCATTTGCACTAACTTGCCCAAATTGGATTTAATTGAGCAAATACTTATCCAATTTCCAACTCAATAGAAAGGATTATTTTTTTTAAACAGAAAATCTTTATTCTGTTCAGTAAAGGATCCAACATGCTCAAATCCTGTTGTTGATCATTTGTGTTGACCTGTTGCAGCTGGTTTGCATGTGTTGGAGTCAGATTCCTCTTGAAGTGTTTTCCAGCTTGTTAAAGAAATGAGAGACAAAACTACAGCACTCTGAAAGAAAAATGCAGACGTTTATGGGACTCTTGTTAAATTACCCACATCAAAATGAAACAGCCCCTCGCCAATAATAGTTTTACAGAAACACTCAGCCCGGGGCAGATAGTGGCTTATGTGTTAGCATGGGGGCAGATAGTGGGCTAAAGATGGAAGAAAGCACAATACATGTGATATGGGGTAGACTGGGGCTGGACAGCGGCAAACAGGCAATGTATTGACTTTAACATAAGCATAGGGTGATACATAAAATCTTCAAGTGTTGTTGTTGGACGTTTGTGCTTGTGTGAAATCTCACACCTGGGGTTTCAATATACAGTGACCTGACTGAATCCCTGAACTCTGGGTCGGGGCTAATGCTAGTGCACCTTAAGCGATCCAATATTTCTTGGGAGAAAGTCTCTGTGTATATAGTTAGCTATAGTTTCTGGAAATTTGTCACCAAAGATAGGCTAAACATTCAAGCATTCAAGAATGTCCTCAACTGGAACACACACACACACACACACACACACACACACACACACAAGTAAAAATGAAAGCTATAGAAATGAGCTAAATTTGGCAAAACCTCAATTATTTTATATTTAAAGATTTTCTCATTGGGAAAAGTAAAATAAAAAAGAAATTAATAAATAAATTCAAAGTAAATCCTTCAAGGGTTAGGGGTAGTCAAGTAATTATAATTAACTCGATATAATATAAATTTACAAAATGTTTATATGCATATTTAGCTATAGTTTGGGGGCAAAATTGAATTAAAAGTGAGCTAAATGTGAAAATGAACTAAATATTAAAAAAATAGAAGTCTATTATTTAGATAGCTAAGTAAATGTGTGTGTGTGTGTGTGTGTGTGTGTGTTTAATTAAAGTATTTCACCTGGTATAATTTGTTTAGATAATCTGTTAGCCACAGATGGAATGTAATCTGTCTAATTGAGTGAAGGTTCTCACTTATTGCCCACGGCAACCTAGAACATTCCAAATCCGCTGATGACAACTTTATGATTAGAACTAATTCACTCCTTTGTGTCTGCATGTGTTGTGGCTTTTATACAAATGTGCTGAGACTTTACATTGAATGAATCTCAAGGGCAAGAATGCACTGTGGACTGTCCTCAGAGTGTTGAAGACGTTATTCTGAGTAAATGTAGACCATCTGTGGAGTCCACAAGTTCTCATAAAGATATAACCTGGACTTTTCCTTGCATTTGCAGAGGCACTTGAGAACTACAACAGTGTCAGTTTGTTGACTGCAGGAAATCTCATAAGAGTGCAAGTATTAAGAAAATAAACAACCTGCCAATATAGAAGGATTTTTTGTGTGTAATGTTTTTCATCTGAATAGTACCAAATGTTGCAATAACGGACAGACACCTGAATAACAGCAGCTGCCAACGGGATGGCAAAAGAAAAAAAAAAAAAAAAGAAAAAAAGAAAATGCAATTTACCTGCAGAGGCGTGCCCGACTGTCAGCAAATATGTGCACACACACAGCACACACACGTTGTTCGTTGATGAAAAGGGTATTGTCTGGTTTCTGAAAGACAGTGTTGTCTAATGGTTTGTGTTTCCTTGACTCTGTGGAATGAGGTTTGTAGCTTCCTGATACACCCCACCTCATTACACTGGTCTTCCTCCTTAATCTTCCACCTGAATACACCTGTTCAAGACAAATAGAAAAGAATGTTGAGGGGAAAGAGTACTACTAAACAAATTCAGAAACAAATTCAACTTTTCAAAGGCTTTTAGAAGAAAAAATATGATTGTTATTTTTGTTTGAGAACCTTGTGTTAAAGAAGTCTCTCAACCAGGGGCCCGGGGTCCATTAAGGTTTTTTTTCCAAACTTCCAAGGGGGCCTCAAGATGACTTGATTTAAAATAAATGATGTAAAATAAAACAAAACAAGCTTTAAAGCTAAAACATCTAGATCTAAACATCTAGAATTCTAAAATTTGAGTTCATTTTAATTATAACTACTGGAATTTCTTATTTTAATCTTTTAATATTGTTGTAAACAGTGGGCTTGTAGTCAAAAAGGTTGAGAATTGCTGCTTTAAAGTAACACTTGCATATAAATGAATAACTGTGTAATTAATAAGTAAGAATAAGAAAGTTTAACATGCACATAAATAAGAATAAGATGTTTAACATGCACATTAAAGGTGAAGTGTGTCACTTTTTAATGGTAACATATTTTTTCCAAAGTGACCATTTTAAATATGCCATTGTTAGGCTGATTTCTCTACAAGTTTGACAATTCTGCCAAAACATTTCTATTTGTTTAAGAAATCCGTCTGTCCAGCCCAACACAGCAACAGTGACTCAACAAATAGCATGAATTTAGGGCGTGGCCATCTGCCACCAATGCAGAACTGGTGAGTGTTTGAAAAACTTGTTTGAAAACAATCATTGTTTTAGCAATGATTTAGCAATCATTTGTTTCGTTTGGTGTTGCTAGTGGCACAGAAATCACATACTTCACTTCTCGTGCACACACACAGTATCATTTCACTACATCAATAGAAACTCTGCTTCTGGTCTCTCTCCCGTTTTTGTCCATTCCCTCTTTATTTCTGACTAACCATCTTTTTCTCTTGTTGAGTTAAAAGTCAACACTCTACCTAAATTCTTCATTTATTTTCTCTGCTGGAACTCTGTCATCCAATCTCTTATTCGCTTTTCTTTCTTCCAGCGTTGCTCTCTTGGGTGGAATCGGCATGTCTTTGTCGGGGTCTCCTTCCTCCTCTCCTCTCTTGCCCTCTTTCTCTCTCACTGCGTCTCTGAGGTGGTAGAACAGTAGGCCATGTAGCAGCGCAGTAGGAACAGTTTGTGTTGAGCTCTTGAGCTGTAGCTCTTTTATTCCTCTGTTTTTTATTTCTCATTTTCGTTCCCTTCATCATCTTTCCCTGGGAAAGAAGGACATGTTAAAGAAAAATGTTCACTTATTCATCTTGAGTACACTAGGTTCACAACAGACAGACTGTTCTGTGCCTGATTATACATGACAGAAAAATTATTTACTGTGTATCTCATTAGAGGGATAGTTCACTCAAAAAATTTAAATTGTCATCATTTACCTACACTCATGTCATTTTAAACCTGTATGACTTTCTTTTTTTTTGAGGAACACACACACACACACACACACACACACACACGCACACAATGACATTTCGAAAAGTTTTTCCCCCCATATATGAAAGTCAATGGGGTCCAAACAAAATGTCTTTTTGTGTTCCACAGAAGAAGAAGTCATACATGACATGACCCAGCTCCAATAAGTAATGAAAACGTTATTTCTGAATGTTTTGTAAAGATTCAAAACATCCTTTTTTTTTGTATTAAGAACGTTTTTTTTTCTTGGTTTATGCGAATGTTAGAGAAAAATTAAATTTTATCATTTTGAAAACGTTATTTTTTAATTTTTTCTTAACGTTCAAAATATCCAGTTTTTTTTTTTAAATATCCAGTTTTACGAACATTTTTTCTTGGTTATGCAAAAATCCTCCAAAAATTCCCCTGGGAACATTGCTTCTACTCATCCATCCTCCACACCACTCATGCTCTCTATGGTCACAAGGTTGCTGGAGCCTATCCCACCATCTCGGTCCACAGGCAGGGGAAACACCCTGGATGGATGGCCAGTCCATCACAGGGCCCACACACACTGACAATTTAGTATCATAAGTTTTACTGCATGTCTTTGAATTATGGTGGAAACCCACATTGACAAAGGAAGAACCTGCAAACTCCATCTCTGCTCTCCTGGCACTCAAACCAGGGACCTTCTTGCTGTGAGGTAACAATGCTACCCACTGAGCCACTAATTTCTTAAAGCTACAGGTATGGATTTCAAATTAACAGAATTTTTTAGAACTAAAACCTGTGTTAAGACATTTTTACAGAGTGTTTGCATTTTTACAGAGTACTAATGCATTAAATATCAATGGAGAGGAAATTGAATGCGTTAAGGAGTTCTGTTTCTTGATTGACCAAACCGGCGACTGTACACCTGAAATAAAGTGTCGAATATCATTAGGACGTAATGCAATGCTAAGCATGCAACAAATCTGGAAGAGTAAAGACATCAATCTTACAACCAAATGTAGACTAGTCAGACAATTGTATTTCCTATGTCAATATACGGATGTGAAAGCTGGACTGTGAAAAAAACAGATCGAAGGAGGATAGACGCCTTTGAGTTATGGTGTTGGAGAAGGCTCTTGAGGATACCATGGACAGCAAGGGTTTCCAATAGAGAGGTCCTGAAGCGTATTAAACCAGAGATGTCATTTGAAGGCAAAATTACAAAACTGCGTCTTACCTTTTTCGGCCATGTGAGGCGAACAGCTTCACTAGAACATGCAATGATGCTTGGCATAATTAGCGGAAAAAGGAAAAGAGGCCGCCAAAAAACACGCTGGCTCGATATCATTAGAAGTGACACAGACTTAGCCCATTGGATCGCCAAGAGTCGGATACGACTGAATGGCTAATCATCATCAATGCATTAAATATTTGAATTACAAAAATAATAGATAAGACTTTACTTTAAAATTGGACTATGTGTCATTATAAGTTTGTTAGTTGGGATGAAGTCAGTGTATATCCAACATGCAGTCATTGTTTATTCCTTATGCATGTCTTGTGACTTCATGTTCTCTTCAATCCATCCAACATCCAACTAAACCATTACAAAAAATATGTTCTTTGTAAATAGTGACAAAGGAAAACTGGCCATCATACACTACATGACTGAGGATCAATACCAGATTTTTAAGTCATTCCGATCACAACAATCAACATGTGTTCTAAAATCTGCTGAAAATATCAAACAAGTTTGATATTCTCCAACTGGATGGAATCATAGTCTGAAGCTAAAAAATTGGAGTCTGTGACCATCATACACTATGTGATTTTCTATGGAATCTGTCAACTCAAATCTGCAGACAGGCTCTGACTTTCGGCAACTAGCGTCAACTTGTCCAGAATGTAAATCGGCAGAAAATCGGGGCAAAAATCGTGTAGTGTATTCCAGGCTTTAGACTTTGACAAATAACACTCTAACAACATTTCATTAAAATTGTTCTCACAATATTTTATGCAAACATTTTAAGAAAATTATGCTAATATTAATACCATCATAAAGACGTTCTGATAATGTTATTCTAAGAACTTTTCTCTCAAAATATGAGAACATTAAGTACAAATAACGTCATACGGATGGTCCAAGAATGTTGTTTTCTCTCAATGTTATAAGAATGTTCATAAAGTAAAAATAACATTCTAAGGATGCTCCATGAATGTTGTACTCATAATGTTTTATGACAGCATTATGAAAACATTCAGCAAATAATAACATAAGGATGTTCCGAGAATGTTATTCTAACACCGTGTCTACACCGGACGCGACAGTTGTCGCGCCGCAACAGCTAAAGTGTAACAGGGCGACAGGGACGAGAGACGTGCGGATCCATTTGCAAAGCTTTATTCATAGAATGGTCAGAAACAGGCAAGGGTCAGACAATGGCAACAGGTATATTAAACACAGTCCGAAACAGCAAGGCAAAGGGTAAATCCAAGATACACATGCAAATGATCAGGAAACAGACAATGCAAGACTTTAACTAGACTATGGAAAATAGAACTAGAAAACTTAAACAAGGACAGGGAACTGGCTCCGTAAAGTAGCTATGCTAAACAGCATAAACGCTAAAACAATACTCGGCAGTTTGAACAGGATCTGAGTGGGTGTTATATAGTGTGTGTGATTGGTTTCAGGTGAACGTGTGATTGGTGAAATGGCTGCTGGGAAATGTAGTCCGGGGTGACATGTGAAAGTCTGGGTAGTGAGAGAGTCTCTAAAATGGAAGAGCGACCTCTGGTGGCAATTGGACGGAAGTCCATGAACCGGATTCATAACATAAAGTCTGTCTACACTGGACGCGACAAAGCAACCGTTAAAAATCATTTGAAATTTGTGTCAGTACGTCATAAATATAACGCGGCAGCAGATTACTGACGGGGATTTGTCGTGTCGCGCCGCACCGCATCCAGTGTAGACAGCATCGCTGATTATAATGGATTGGATTCTATAGAATTTTGTCCCGCTGCGCCGCTCGCGTCCGGTGTAGACACGGTGTAAGAACGTTTTCTCTCAAAGAACATTCATCAAGTACAAATTACATTGTAAGGATGTTCCAAGAAAATTGTACTCAGAACATTTTATGATAACATGAAAACATCCAGCAAATAAAAACACCGTTATTACATTAAGGACATTCTGAGAATGCTATTTCAAGAACGGTTTCTCTCAACATTATGAGAAAATTCATTGAGTACAAATGACGTCATAAGGACGTTCCAATAATTTTGTTCTAAGAACATTATCTCTCAACATTATGAGAACGTAATTAACTATCAATAACATTATAAGAACGTTTGATAAACATTATCGTATGCACATTTAGTCATTTACATTACTTTTAAAGAACATTAGTGGAAGTTATGGGAATGTTCCCTGTTAGCTGGGGTGAGTAAAAGATTACTGATTTTTATTTTTGTGTAAACTATCCCTTTAAACATTAAAATATGTTAATTCATGTCTTTTAAATCACATTCACGTATCACCAAAGCTAAAATGGTCAAATTACCTTCCTTTTGTTGTCAGTTTGCCTTTGTCAGCAAGCTAACAGCTTATCCTACTAGCTCAGCATAGTGCTAACTGTATAAAAAAAGGCTCTTTTGATTAGCTAGAACAACATATAGGCCTACTTTAAGGCTCCAGTGGACATGAATCAGTTTTTATTAAAGACTGAACAGTTCCTGGCAGCATTCTGCCATAAACTCTGAAATAAAAATCCATTTTAGCTCACATCTCAAAGCTGTGTTTAAATGTATAGATTTTAAGAGGTGTTCACTACATGATACAAATGTGGACCATACATTAAATTCCTCTGTAATACCATACCACTTTTTGGAAAGTCTGAGTCAGGCAGGAGAGTGCAAATGTCCACATGCATGTCCAAGGCTTTCATATGTTTTCAATCGCAGGAACATGATTATGTGTCTGACATATCACTGCTCCAGCCTGTGTTTCATTCCCACCTATTTATCAAATATCAGGCCTTGGTAACCTGGTATCCATGACGACTCAATTGTCATGGTGATCGCATCTGTCCAATTAGTTGTGGTTCATTACTGAGGGATCTCAGCCATGGAACTGAAACAGACCTGATTAGAGCTGAGAAAGGAGGGCCAGCGCTCTTCTGTACAGGAGGGAGATGGGTAAGGGTTCTTGAAGCAGAGACCCCCAGGAGACTCACTCCATCAGGGGCAAGAAGAGGTCAACAAGAGGTTCTCAGCTCAATCATAGGCTGTCATCATCTCTGAATGTCACTGTTGTAATCAGTGAAGGCAGCATCAAACCATCCTTACAGAACAGAGTCAGAACAGCCATCTTGTAAATTAATACCCAGCATGCAGCCCCTAAACTTTGCCCTTTGACCCTGAATGCAGGTACATGAGCAAGGGAGGTTTCAGTACACGTCATCAACGATGATGTTCTCTGATTGAAAGTCTCTAGACAGGCTAACCACCACAATAGCTTTACTTCTCGCTCTTTCTCTCTCTCTCTCTCTCTCTCTCTCTCACACGCACACACACACACACACACACACGCAAGCACGCACAGTCTGGTGCACTATCCTTGTAGGGACTCTCCATAGGCGTAATGGTTTTTATACTGAACAAACTGTATTTTCCATCGCCCTACACCAACCCTACACCTAAACCTACCCCTCACAGAAAACTTTTTGCATTTTTTCTCAATCAAAAAAATTTATTTATAAGCTTTTGTACCCATGGGGACCTCAATTAAGGTCCCCACAGTGACACAAGTCCCCATGAGTTGGTTTGTATTCAGGTTTAAGTCCCCACCAGTGTAGAAAAACCTGTACACACACACACACACACACACACACACACAGGTTTGGAACACCTTGAGAGTGAGTAAATTATGACAAATTTAAAATTTTTGGGTGGACTATTAACACTGACCTTATTACGGTACCAGCAACTTTTATCTTCAGTCTACATGTACTAAAAATATTTTCTGTAATTATGCATTTCCAGGGTATAATCCAGGGTTTACATAGATTGGAATTGACAATAAAAAACTGAAATGTGTTATTGTCATTGTACATGTGTGTATGGTGGAAAAACAAAGAAAAAAGTAAATGAGATGGAAACCACCATCACGTTCGTGATAAACTCGTGACAAATCCGCTTTGCAAAATCAATACTGACCGTTCTCAAATTTACACTCATCACCTCTCTGTATGTGAGGGTGTGTTTCAGCTCCCTGTGGTAGAGCTTCAGAAAAAACAATAATAAGCTCTTAAACAAAGGCTGTACTGTAACTGAGTGAAACCTGCTCCTCTGCTCTCTCCAAATGGCTGCCATGCTGTCCATCAAATCCCTGAGTTTACCTAAAGTAAACCCTAACACTCTCACTGTTCTATGTCCTTCTCCCCCGCTGTCTCTGGCAGGTTTTTTCACATTACACTTAATTCCATGTTAATGTCTTTTTGAACCCCAAGTAAAAGAAGATTTTTCGTGACGTTAAGCAACATTTGTGTGTGTGTGTGTGTGTTTGAATATATATATATATATATA
>NW_015643185.1:630144-660676 GCF_001515625.1 Sinocyclocheilus rhinocerous | reverse complement strand
AAATAAATAAATTGTAGTGTCTTTAATAAAATTTAAAACAACAAGAGCGAATTTACATGACAGTCTTCGCTGACATTTTGCCTACTATACCTGTCCGGTTAATGTTATTAACCTCATAAATATTCATAAATATAAGCAGTGTGAAACATATGATGATAATAGTAAATTTAAGAAATATCTTGATTTTTACTGGCTATTATTCTGAAGCAACCAATCCAAAACTGTTATGAATTCCGTGTTTATTCCAGCAGAGGTCCTCGTAAGCACACTAACTTTAGCAGAGCTGGATGGAACATCCATTCCACCAAGTGATGAGAAGCATACCTACAACATTACATCTTGTCATCTTTTTTCTTTTAAACTTCTTCTCTTTCCCTATCTCTCCATTTCTCACCATCATTCTCTCTTGGCCTTCTTGCTTGCGCTCTTTTTCTTTCTGTATGCCTGTCTTTCTCTCTTTCTTTTGTTCGGTGCCCTTGCCAGATTGGGATTACTCTGCGATGTTATCTGAGTACTTGGGGTTTGTTCAGTTGTAATCTTCTTTGCAGGAAGGTAAAAAGCAGAAATGTTTTCCCATAAAACAAAAATAGCACCCATCTGGATCTGTCTCTCTAACTCTTCGCTCTCTCGCTCTTTTTCCCTCTCTCACATGAACACTGAACATATCACATTTTTGTGGATAAAATCTCAAAACAAAAATCAAAACAAATCTCAATGAAATTAGTCTAGTGCGGCAGGCTGAGTCTGAGATGACTCTGAGGCTTCTGATTAGAGCTCCATCTGAAACTGTACATATTCACATTTTCCATGATCCTTTTAACAAAAACAACTTAGGACTCATGATGTCTGCATCTCTTGTGACCAGAGATGAGATTTCTCAATCACCTACACCCTGCAGCTATGCCACAACTGCGGAAGACATAAAAAGTTCAGCGCAAGATTTCCAGAAGTTGAGGGCATCCAGGGAACAGGAAGTCAAAGGCTTCCACTGTGATGTCAGCGATAGAGAGATAGATAGAGGAAAAGATGGAGAAAGTGGAGTGAAGGTCGGAGGCTTCCTCCCTGTTGTCTGAGGATAAATAATGAGAGTCTACATTCGCTGAGGTCAGTCATTTGTTTCAACAAGGGATTTCGCTAATCTGAGAAATTAGTCTGATTAATTATACAATCTGAATGCTTCACTCCTCTGAAAATCATATTTCCAAGTCTCACAGGAAAATAAGCTATGACTAAAACTCCAGAGGAGATCACGATAACGAGAAAAAGAACAATTTAACAAGATTACAGACTTATTAGAGGTCCAAATATGAAAAGAAAAAAGAAAAGAAAAAAAAAACAGGAACAGTAACACGTAGTTTCTTGTTACTGGGTTTCGTTAGAAGATGCCAAGTAGTCCTTCAGCCGGAGTTCTCTGGTTTCTGTGAAAGTCAATCAGTTTAAGTTCAAATCAGAGCTTTTTGATCAAAATCATTGTCTGAGACAGTTTCACAGTACTTCAGGCCTGAACACCCAATGTTCAGCCAAATACTCCCTTGGAGCCATGAAAGAAACCTCCTCCAAAACAGTTTAGTAACAGTAACTGTCTTACTGTTTGTTCTGATCCAGTAGTCAATAACATAGAGTTGAAACTAATACTATGACAAAGTGCTAAGGGTCTGTCTATAAAATTCCTGACATTCATAAAAAGGTCCATAGAGACATGCTGAGTTACTAGAAAGAGAGAGAGATTTTATACAACAGTTTAATGAACAAGAAGTTAACATTAAGCAAATTGTTTTAGACACAATATTGCCAGTTACTTTGTCTATTTTTGTCTATACCTGGTCTATATCAATAAAAATAGCTCCAAATGAAGTCAAAACAGAGTCAACCATTGTACGTTTTGCACGTTGAATCTGTGGTTTTCATTTGAATCTGTTTGACTGAATGATTCATTGATTCACTCATAAAAACCTGTAGAAAGACTGGCTGATTAAATATTATTAAAAATACAGTAAAAAAACGGTAACATTGTGAAATTTTAGTATATTTTAATGTGAAATGTATACCTTTTTTGGCAAGCCATTAGTCATCTAGCCATCTAGTCTTCAGTGTCACATGATCCTTCAGAAAAAATTCTAATACACTGATTTGGTGCTCAAGTAACTTTTTTTTAATTATTATCAGTGTTGAAAACTGCTTACTTTATTTGTGGAAACTGTAATACATTTTTTTCAGGATTCTCTGATGAATAGAAAATTAAAAAGAACAGCATTTATTTGAAATTGCTGATAAATGTATGTATGTACTGTAAATGCATCCTTGCTGATAAATGTATGTACTGTATGTAAGTGTGAACACAGGTTACTCTGTAGGCTATCTACTGGAAGTTTTTCAGAAACAGATGCCCATGTGTGTGCCATTTAGTTTTTTGTTCTTCAGATAACCTTTTGATGATGAGTGATGAGCTTTCCCACACTGCAGTGGTTTATCAGAAACTTCAGCCAACTGGGTCCTTGTTCTCCTGTATGTGGGTGGGTGGTTGCAGATCTCTAGCCAAATGAGACTTCATTCCTCTCTCCGCTGCCCGTCATTTTTCTTTCTCCCTCACTAGGGATTCTCGGCGTTGCCAAACCATCCTGCTGCGAAAACATCTCCAGTCTGTCTACATAAATACAAACAGAAAATAGTTTACATTATGATTTAGAAAGGTAACCAGATACAAGGACTTATCTTTCTGAAATGTTGCTCTGCTGATAGCAGTTGGCATGCACATATCTCTTTGTCCATTGTAAGGTAATCAAGAAAATGTTTAGATATTCATACTGCTGAAGTGAACATATTTCAAAGCTGCAGCTAAAATCATCCAGTTTGAGGAACTGAGATAATGAAAGGCAGAATGCTGGGCGAGAGAAGTTATAGAGCTGGTGACGGCACCCTCGTTGATCTGGCCAATTAGACGGCTAAATTGTTCCCACATTGAGACTGAAATGCAAATGGCCTGCCTTTCAGGGACAGAGCTAATGAGCTTCGCTGGGTTAACCACAGTGTTACAGTTGAGGCGGCAGCTATTACTGTACAGCTCTCTCTAATCTGACCCATTAACGCTGTGTACACACAGATCAGCATGAGTGCAAGGAACTGTGGATTATAATGACCTAATGAGAGTGTGTGTGAATGTGTGTGTGTGTGTGTGTGTGTATGTGTGTGATGTGGCCAGGGACACTGATTCGACTGTGGTTGGCAAGCGGCAGTGTACACCTCGAAAACTCCTCCAAACAATCAACAACAAAATCTCCTTGTCTTTATTGACTGCAAAAATTCTCCAAAACAGTAAAACTGGAAAACAGAGAAAGAGAGACTGAAGTAGAGAGAAGGAGCTCCAAATATGGCACAAATAGGTGAGTTGTCCAGAACTGCTCTCAGCACTGTTTGCTGACAGACTCAGGAGCTATAATGATACATGTGTGAAAAAGTGTAAAAACAAGAGCTGTGTCTGAAATCACCTCTATGTTTTCATTCACTATTCCCCAGTGTTGGGGGTAATGCATTACAAGTACGTAATCAGATTTTTTCAAGTAGCTAGTAAAGTAACACATTACTTTTTAATTTACAAGAAAATTTGAAAAATACTTTTTCAAATAAGTAACGCCAGTTACTTTGTTTTCCCATTTATTGACTGACAGCTCTTCTGTCCACATGTTGAGAGAAATCGGCAGTAAGTGCAGAGGTGTGTGCGCTGTGTAAACATGATGCTTACTGTAGTTCTAGACTAAATGAACATGCATTTACTCATATCACTTGCACAAAATCAGATTCAGTATTCCTCAAAATCAATAAAAACTGTGAAATGCAAACTCAGAATATGACACAAACCTGCAATAATTAAATATGTAGATAACACAAATATCCTTTATGTATTTAATCCCAATTTTTAATCAATGTCTTTGCTACTGACCTTCAATGATCCAATTCAACCATACTAATAAGCAGTGGTGGAAAGAGTACTGAAAAAATACCATTACCTTCCAAAAAATGTAGTGTGAGTAGAGTAAAAGTACTTGTCCAAAAAAACTACTTGAGTAAGAGTAAAAGAGTAGCCTATTTAAAAGTACTCATGAGTATTGAGTAGTGAGTACTGAGCTGTGGATTCTTCCCCCTCATAATAAACGCCGTACACCGCAATTTATCCATTCTAAAAACATTGTACATTCTGTAATTCACATTATCTTGTTTATGAGAGCCCATTTCTCTCCAAAACGGTGCCAGTTTTAGCGTTTTGCAATAAAGACATAAGAATAACTAAACTTGATCATTTGTTAAAATTTTAACATAAATGCACATTGTTCTAGAATTTTTCTTATCTTAGTTAATTAACAAGTTTGACATAGTTTATTATATGGTGTGCATCTGCTGCATAACTTTTTTTTACACAGACATTTAAGATTAGGCCACAATTTAATATTCACCCATTTGAAACATGTATCAATGACATAGTGTCCACAAAAAAAAGAAAAGGAAAAAAAGAAAGAAAGAAAAAAAAAAAGAAATTACAATTGGAAAAACTTTTTAAAAATCTGATTGTGCCAAGTTTTTAGTGTCAATCTCAATCACAATTTTCATATACAGTATTCATGTACATCCATATATATAAATAATACTTGAAAGTGTACAAATTTTAATCAATGAAGAGTATGACTTTCAAAAGAAGTTTTAATATATATTTTTCAATTCAATGTAAAAATTCTTCTTATTTTATTTATTTTTTACAAATATCAATAATTATTTATTACTAAATATAATTTACTCAAATGACTGTCATGTCATTGACCAAGACAATGCATGTAGAGACAAGACTGTGGTTAAAATGCTACAATAGCTGTCACACTGCCAGAAATGGGCTTAACTTCTGATATCACTCTTAAAAAATCTCTAATAATAATAATACATGTTAACTATGCTCCTTCATGGTGCCAAACAAGTCATTGAAAGCTGTAAATTTGAGATGGAGTCTCATGTAGCGGCAGCAGGACTTTTGGGACTTCATATCCTGTAGTGAAATACAGTAACATTAACATACATGTTAACACAGTTTACAAGGCAATAACCTCCCTCAGGGGAACCAGTGACCCTGCCCACAGACTAAATCTATTAATGCTCAGGAACAAACTGCTTTTGAACACAGCACACACTCGTAAAACAGACCACAGTCCTTAGGTTCTGACTAGAGGTTATGACTTGAAATTTTAGCATGTGGACTTGCTACAACTATGCATGACCTTTCCTCCCTCGGTATACTTACTGCTAACATGAGAGCCTTCACAATACATTCTGCTCTGTTTAGCTTCATAATTAATATAAACTTCTTGGAACTTCTTCTAATGTAACTCAAAAAATATTTGTGAGAGGATCACGTATCATGGGTCTATTTCAAATAAGACTCGATTTCCTTTGGCTTCGGACCTGCATTGAGGGTTTATTTGGGTGAAGGTGCAGAGAACGAGCGGCCAAAGAATCAAAATTGTGTTCACACATGGACAATGAACTTGAGGCGGGAGTCATGGGGAAACTCAAAGACGAAGCTGACAGTCTTCACATTTCATGTGAGACCACAAAAACAGCAAACAAATGAAAAAAGTGGCAGAATGCGGCTGATTCAGACGTCTGATAATTCAGGCCTTATGGTGGATGTGGAGATGATTAGACACTGGAAATTATGAGCGTATAGGAAGATTCAGCCTTTGTCAACATTCCCTGTGTGGCCGGGACAACACAGCTAGGTAACCAAATAAAACAACCGCATGTTCAAGACCTGCATTATGTCAGATGGAAAGTGAGTGACCCTCCTATAGCCCTTAACTGAAATTAAATCTTTCATTAGTGGTGCCTGGGTGCCAGAACCTGCCTCATTCTCACACAGGAGGGCAAGTCTTTGTGGTCACACAGGGAAATGTCTTTCCAATGTCTCAAATCCCCCATATGCCATGAGCCAAACCTAAACCACAGCAGTGAGAAGGGAGCGCTGTCTGGCGAAATCAGGCGGCTTCACGTGCCAAGAGCTGCCATTACTCTCAGCTACTGTCGGCAAAGGCGAGACCTCTTCAAGACCGTGTGGGCGGAAAACGAAGTGCACCAAAATCACATGAGGTTTCATGAGGTACATCGCCTACACATACAGTACACATCAGTGCCTGTGTAATGTCGGGCCAGATTTAGGTCTCGCTGTTATAATGTCCATGGACATAAAGGGCCAGTGCAAGTACAGTTCTGTGAAGGCACTTAACATCTGCATTGCCTCTAATTCCAAAAAGCCAAAAGGGAGGGGTGAAGCAATTCTGTTCCTCATGTCAAGCCAAAACCATCATCATCGGGCAGATCTTAGTGGAGTCAGAGCCACAGAAACAGGGCAGTTCTTATCCTAAAGGTCAAAGGTGACTTGCTCGTGTCAATTCTAATTTGCAGTGCATTTGTGGGGTTTTCAAATTGGTTGCTATAGCGTCACCTCCTCTAACCTCAAGTCAAACCCCTGAAAATCAGCAGAATGCGAGTGCTGTAGGCAACTTTCATCTGCAATAATCTGTGGTGGTGTTGAGCCGCTCTACTTATATGCTGCGAATTACACTGCAGATCCAAATATGGAGATTTAGTACATCTGTTTGGCTTGTTCATCCAATAAGAAAGTAACATTTACTGCCCAACATCATCCTTCTTGTCTCAAGGCAGGGAATTGTATGTCTCCTGACTGGGTCAATAACTTTGGGATTTATTAATCCGGTCGAGGAACTGGACTTCACACAGCCAAGGTGTCAGTATCAAACTTAACAGCTGTATTAGCAAGACCTAGGCTATGTTTCCCTTCAGGTCCTGGTTTTAGACCAGGCACCTGACTGTAAAACTGACTTGGGAAGCATCGCAACTCTCGTTTCTCAAAGTCGAAAACCATTACCTGTTCCAGCAACACCTGTTCTGCAGTCCTCCTCTCGTGTTTTTCATCCCTGTTTTCCCCTCCGCCCCCTCCTGCAACAGGTCCTTGTAAACAAAGTGCTGAAATCTCTCAGGGGGTTGAGTATTTTTACAAGCCAGCACATTGTGATGAATATATCAAAGCTCTACTGGAGGCTGCACAGGCTTTTATGGACTAATAAATTAGCTCGGGCCCTGCTGGGGAACACACTGCTGCCCAAGGCCTAACCACAGAGGAGACCTGGCACAATATGATAAGCTAAGGGGAAGCAGAATAGCGGTTAACCAGGCCAGGTAGGCAATGTTATTTCTTGTACAGGTGGGCTAAGGGCTGTTTGGTCTTATTTAAAGCAGGCAACCCACAGAAAATGCAAGACGTCATCGACACAAAAGACCAACAGGCATTTAAACATTGCATGGTTTTAACTTTAATGGCCAAACTGACTGCAAAAAATAAATAAATACTATAATTTCTTTAACACTGATTTTTTGTTGTTGAAGAATATCAATGACTCCTCTACCACACAGTTTTTAAAAAATCACTTCTTGCAGTTTAACTGTTCCAGCGGCATATGGGCAGTAAATCTCATTCACACTGATAATAAGCACTGTTTTAGAAAATTGTACATGTGTGCCCAAGCAGTGGTTGTGTAGAATCTCATTTAAAGTGTGCTCAGAACAGAGCATACTCAACCGATGAAACACCAGCTCATTTGGCCGACAGATGTTTGTAGGGTTCTCCCTCACGGGCAGATCTTAGTGGAGTCAGAGCCACAGAAACAGGGCAGTTCTTATCCTAAAGGTCAAAGGTGACTTGCTCGTGTCAATTCTAATTTGCAGTGCATTTGTGGGGTTTTCAAATTGGTTGCTATAGCGTCCCCTCCTCTGACCTCAAGTCAAACCTCTGAAAATCAGCAGAATGCGAGTGCTGTAGGCAACTTTCATCTGCAATAATCTGTGGTGGTGTTGAGCCGCTCTACTTATATGCTGCGAATTACCCTGCAGATCCAAATATGGAGATTTAGTACATCTGTTTGGCTTGTTCATCCAATAAGAAAGTAACATTTACTGCCCAACATCATCCTTCTTGTCTCAAGGCAGGGAATTGTATGTCTCCTGACTGGGTCAATAACTTTGGGATTTATTAATCCGGTCGAGGAACTGGACTTCACACAGCCAAGGTGTCAGTATCAAACTTAACAGCTGTATTAGCAAGACCTAGGCTATGTTTCCCTTCAGGTCCTGGTTTTAGACCAGGCACCTGACTGTAAAACTGACTTGGGAAGCATCGCAACTCTCGTTTCTCAAAGTCGAAAACCATTACCTGTTCCAGCAACACCTGTTCTGCAGTCCTCCTCTCGTGTTTTTCATCCCTGTTTTCCCCTCCGCCCCCTCCTGCAACAGGTCCTTGTAAACAAAGTGCTGAAATCTCTCAGGGGGTTGAGTATTTTTACAAGCCAGCACATTGTGATGAATATATCAAAGCTCTACTGGAGGCTGCACAGGCTTTTATGGGCTAATAAATTAGCTCGGGCCCTGCTGGGGAAAACATTGCTGCCCAAGGCCTAACCACAGAGGAGACCTGGCACAATATGATAAGCTAAGGGTAAACAGAATAGCGGATAACCGTGAGGAGCATTGTTGGCCAGGTAGGGAAAGCTTTTTCTTGTACAGGTGGGCTAAGAGTGGGTTGGACTTATTTAAAGCAGGCAATCCACAGAAAATGCAAGGCGTCATCAACACAAAAGATCAACAGGCATTTAAACATAATAATAATTTATGCATTTAGCAGACGCTTTTATCCAAAGCGACTTACAGTGCATTCAGGCTATACATTTTTTACCAGTATGTGTGTTCCCTGGGAATTGAACCCATGACCTTTCGCACTGCTAATGCAATGCTCTATCACTGAGCCACAGGAACATTGAACATTGTATGGTTCTAACTGTAATGGCCAAACAGACTGCAATAAATATCATTTATTTAACACTGATTAAAACGTCTTCTTTTTTTTCCGGTGCAGACTGTCATTAACTCTTCTACCACACAGATTTTTTAATTTTACTTCTTGTAGTTTAATTGTTCCAACAGCATATGGGCAGTAAATCTAATTCACACTGATAATAAGCACAGTTTTAGAAAATTGTACATGTGTGCCCAAGCAGTGGTTGTGTAGCATCTCATTTAAAGTGTGCTCAGAACAGAGAATACTCAACTGATGAAACACCAGCTCATTTGGCCGACAGATGTTTGTAGGTTTCTCCCTCACATAAACGCAAACAAAGCCGAACAATTAAACACAATGTACTTTCTGTTGGTCTGAAAATGGGTCAGCACTCCTCTAAAAAAAAAAAAAATAATTCTTCCCCTATTAATATGTGGTATGTGTGTTCTACATCAGACAGAAAATAACACAGCTATGCCCTAATTAATGTCTTCTGACATCAACCAACTGTCTTTTACCATTTTTTGTTAGCATTCCCCAGCTGTTGTTTTTATGCATATCCATAGTCACTTATAAACTTTTCATATGGCCAGGCATCATACAGAGCTGAACAGGATCAGCTTTAACAATGCTGAGTCTTTTTGACTACAGGTGTTTATCTCAGAGTGGAATCAACAGGATTGTTTCCTTGATACTTAGCATAAACAAATAGAGCCATATTAGCAAATGACTCACTACAAATCCCCACATACATAAGGTTTTGTTTTTTGCTCCAAAATAAATTGGGACGCTTTTCATTCTAGGAAAAAGAGATGCAGTTTTAGGGCCAGTACACACAGAGCTGGTTTTTGCCTTCCTCTTATGCTTTTTAATAGTTTTTTGTATGTAAATATAATGAAAATCAGCTAGCAAGAGTTGTGCAGGTATTCGCAAAACTACAACTGATGCAAAAGCATTGAAATATAAATTTTCCTCCCATCTTGTTTTTCAATCACCATGTCCCCTTAGTGTCACATAAAAAATAAACAAATAAATAAATAAAAAAGATAATATTACGAGAACAAAAACATAAGTTGTAGTCTTATGAATAAAAAAGTAATTATTCAAGTCGTATCCAGATGCCGTGTCAAGTTAAAATAGGTAAAAAAAAAAAACGTGAGACACTAAAAAAGTAGCGAGATGCAGTGCAACCTTGTATGCGCTATGTCTTTAACTCATGTTTTTGAACACAAGAGCTTGTTGTTCTGTGTGAACGTCCCCTAGGTTGCCATGTTGGGCAGCTAGAAAACATTTTTTAAAATTGATTGACGTTAATGCAAATGTAAGAATCAACCATCATCAAATAGCTAAATCATACCTCAGGTTTAGACTGTTTGGTTCACAGTCAACCTCTTAAATGATTGTAGAATCAATTCGCTAATAGGCTGATGTCCTGTGTGGCCTGGCAAGGGAGGGCAGAGATTTGAATTCTTAAATAAAAAATACACAATGGAAAATGCAATGTTTGCTTTTCAGCCAGCAGGTGCAGAGGTACAAAATACCTCCTGTTAAACAACAGCAGTGAGACTGAAGTTTCCATCGTAACTGGCTATTACTAGCCACAAATCTCTCCTTATTGCACACACACCTCTATCTAATGGAATCCACCCTTAATCAACTACAGATGCAGATCATATTAAACTCCACACACCATGTTCTGACTCATAGGCTGTTTAGTGCTGTTAACACCAATCTCACGTATATCTTCCACCTCGGGGCCGTGCTGGAGTGCTGCCCGGCTTCCTAAATCACCCTCCCAATACCAGCACCATCAGTCCTGGTGCCAGCTCTCCTCCTGCTAAGAGAACAGATCAGCACAGGCGCACCTGGTTCTCCTGAAGAGCCACAGAAGGTGTTAAAACTGCAGGAGTCTTTGTCTGCAAGATGAAAAAAGAGTGGGATGGGAGAATCATTTAAAAGAGTGAGAAAGACAACCACATTAATGAACAGGTGCAAACTGAAAATTAAAGCGAGGTGTGCTGTCCCCCTTGTAAAGAGGTTTTATAGTCAGGTATCTGCTGCATATGTCCCAGCTTCAGATATAGGATTAGTGTAGCATATTTTCCAGTGTCTGTAATTCAGTGGTTTCATGTGCTATGTCTCTCAAACTTTGATATAATACTCTCATATTTATCAACTACAACTTAAAGTATAAGTACACTATTTTTCCTTTAAATGTGTAAAATCTAACTCACTACAAGGATGAGTTGTAACACTAACAGAAATGTTTTAAATTTTGTGCATTTTACTTTTTTGTCAAAATGGTAAAAAAAAGTAAGATTTATTTGTTAAAATAATACTTTTAATTGTGCATTAAATTAAAATTTTATAATGTTACAATAGATTTCTATTTCAAATAAATGTTGAAAAAAAAAATGGTTTCATGGTTTCAACAAAAATATTAAGCAGCACAACAAAATTACATTTTAAAATATATAAAAATAGAAAACAGTTATTTAAAACTGTAATACTATTTCATAAGATTACTGTTTTCACTGAATTTTGGATCAAATAAATGCATCCTTGGTGAACATAAGAGACTTTTTTCAAACATATTTGAAAATCTTACTGACCCTAAACTTTTGAACAGTACTATACAGGAAACTTTTTTCATAAAAAATGATGAAAAGAATTGTTAACAACAGAACGAAAGCTTAAAACATTTCATCATTATATTGCTTTTGTAGATGAATATGAAAAACATGTTTGATTATATATCAGATTAAACAAAAACAACCTCCTGTTTCAGATGATTCCAGTCCTGTCATTTAGCAGTCATTAACATGATCACATATCAAATTATAAACCAGGCTCGGAATTGCCTTACCTCAAAATTCACCTCAGGAGACTGGGCTCATGCATGGTAGTGATTTCACACCTGTAGCTAATTTCTAATGGGTTTAACTAATGGGCTTACAATTCACCATGTGTTACAACACTCACTTTCCTCTACAAATGCCGAGTGCAATAGGGGAAGAAAGAATCAGCCACAGAGCTGAAGATGATCTCTCTTAGGCCTCATCTGCCACTGTTTTCTGTTCTGCAGTCTAATCAGGAATTTGAGAAAAATGCTGCTAGGATGTTAATTAGATTAACATCTTTTTTTTATTTTTTTTTATTGAAGGAGTAAAGTAACATACATTAAAACAATGAAAGTTACATTTTCCTTCCTTCTACTTTTACTATAACAACCCCCCCCAACCCCATCCCTTCCCTAGACAGCTTAGTTGCAACAAAATAGCATAATGTCTGGCAAAATGAAACAATCTTATTACATCTTTTCAAGGCATAGACCCATTGCATACCACTACATAGTGATGATAATAATAGTATTATTATTACAATAATATTATTACAATAATATTATTACAGTCAAAACATCAAATACATCATCACAAAAAGGGTAAAGAAAGAGATACATATAAGAAGAGTAAAAGTCAACAACTGGGTAATTCTTTCAGGTTTTTAAAATATGACAAAATGGAGTTGTTGTTTTCAAAGCTATTGAAAGAGGCTCAATCACAATGGCAAAAAGGAGTGGGGACAGTGGGCATCCCCGACGAGTCCCACGTGTTAATGGGAAAAAGTCTGATTGAGAATAATTAGTCTGAATGGAAGCTGAAGGGGAATTACATATTAATTTAACCCAAGACACAAAAATATTACCAAAACCGAACTTTTTTAAAACTGCAAACAAATAGGGCCATTCAATTCGATCAAACGCCTTCTCCGCATCCAATGAGATAACTACCTCCGGGTGCGGAGAAGGATCAGAAAGATACATTATGTTAGCAAGTCTACGAATATTAGAAAAAGATTGGCGACCTTTAATAAATCCCGTTTGATCGTCTGAAATTATTGAGGGAAGGACACATTCTAAACGAAATGCTAACACTTTAGCTAATATTTTAATGTCAGTATTTAAAAGAGATATGGGGCGATATGATTCACACTGGGTAGGATCTTTATCTTTTTTAAGAAGGAGTGAAATGGATGCTTGTGAAAAAGTTTCCCAACGATTCCCCAAAAACGGAGAATTGGCGCAAGTTTCTCCCTAAATTTCTTATAAAAATCAATAGGATACCCGGAGACTTCCCACTCTTCATTGCAATAATGGCCCTACAAATTTCTTCAATCTCGAGGTCATGTTCTAAATCTACCACCTTATCTGATTGTAAAGTAGGAATATCTAAATTATCTAAGAAATTCTCCATATCCGTTGGATCTGAAGGGAATTCGGAAGTATATAATGAGGAGTAAAAGGTTTTAAAAATCTTGTTAATTTCTTTTAGGTTACAAGTTAATGTTTGATTAGAGTCCTTTATCTGGGAAATAAGACGGGAGGCGGCTTGACGTTTCAACTGGTGAGCCAAGAGCCGACTTGATTTGTCTCCATACTCATAGTAAAGACCACGTGTCCTCATTATTAATTGTTCTGCATGAGTAGTGGATAAAAAATTTAACTTTGTCTGCAAGTCCACTCTTTTTTTACGTAATTCGGCTGTAGGCGATTCAGAATATTGTCTGTCTAAATCTAATATGGATTGTGAGAGTGCTTGCAGTTCCTTCTTACGTTCTTTATTAGCATATGATGTATAAGATAATATTTGACCCCTCAAGTAAGCTTTCAAAGTCTCCCAGAGTAATGAGTAAGACACTGTATCCGTTTTATTAGATTCCAGAAACTCGTCTATACTAGTTGAGACAAAGTTACAAAATTTATCGTTAGATAGTAGTAATGGATTAAATGTCCAGAGTGGTCGTTCCCTGATGTTTAAAGGGAAGTGCAGGTCCAGCACCACAGGTGCATGATCGGATATAACTATAGCCGAGTAATCAACTTTCTTGACCATTGATATAAACAAGTTGTCTATAAAAAAATAGTCTAGTCTGGAAAAGGAGTGATGGACATGGGAATAAAAGGAGAATTGTCTAGTCAATGGGTTTAAGAATCTCCAAGGATCCACACAGCCGTTCTGTTGCATAAATAGAGAAAAAGCCTTCGCCATATCAGAAACATTACTACTAGTGCTGGACCTGTCAAGCTGAGGATCAAAAACACAATTCAAATCACCAGCGAATAACAAATGATGTGTATTAAGCTTGGGAATTAATGATAGGAGACTATTTGCAAACTGAACATCATCCCAATTGGGAGCGTAAACGTTAACTAAAACCACCGGGACTTGAAAGAGAGATCCAGAGACAATAATGTAACGACCATTAGGGTCACAGATTGTGTCAGAAGGTATAAATTGTACTCTCTTATTAATTAAAATTGCCACACCTCTTGATCTACTGTTAAATTTGGAATGAAAAATTTGACTAACCCATATCTTACGAATTCTATTGTGATCTTCCAGTCTTAAATGTGTTTCTTGTAAAAACAATATATCTGGTTTGAAAGATTTAAGATGGGAGAAAACTTTAGCTCTTTTAACAGGACCATTTAATCCCCTGACATTCCATGTCATCAGCCTCACAGGATGACCTCCATAATCATCACCTATTTTATCTGAGTGGTACAGAAATTAAAAGCATGCAGGGGATCCAAACTGAAACAAATTGTAATCATGAATTGTAAATAACAAAAATAAGATACCAGACCTAGAAACCAGAGGTAAATAATGCTGCCAGCCAACCCTCCCACCCCCCAACCAAAACAGGAATTGAACATTATAATTCCTAGATCTAATTCCCCAACAGAGGATGATAGCAGATAAAACAAAGACAAATGAAAAAAACTTCCAAAGTATGCAAACTAACAACAAATAGAATCAAATACAAAGTGGGTGTTAGCCCCCTTATAAAAGAAGTTCAGAAACAAAAATTGTCAACAATTGTGTACGTTATCCGGCTTTGAAAATAAATAAATAAGTAAATAAAAATAAAACCGAATGGAGTGTGCAATTATACTCATAAGTCCAGTTCAACCTCGGGTTTTGCACATACGATATAAAACTAACAAAGTTTTCTATTTCTTACCCGAGGGAGAGAAAGGAACGTCTTTGCACATTATTCTTCACCCCAGTGAGTACGGTAGAACTCATTGGCTTCCTCTGGCGTGCCGAAGAAGTGCGTTTTCCCTTCGTGAGTAACACGGAGCCTTGCAGGGTACAAGAGACCGAATCTGACTCCCTTCTCGTATAGCCGAGACTTCACATCTTTAAACGGCGCTCGCTTTTCCCCCAGCTCAGCGCTGACCGGAGTTTTTCGAGATCTTCAGGTAAAGCCGTTAGGCCCTCAGAGGGTGGTGATATTTCGTCGGCCTTGCTCGAAGAAGCTTCGCCGTCTCTGTCGCCAGTTTTATTCCGAAGTTGCTTTCTATTCGCCATTTTTGTTCCACCGTGACTTCACGTAGTATCAGCTACCAGATAATCGATTGTATTGAATATATATAGAAAAAATAACAACCAAATGAACAAAAGAGGTCGGGAGCTACACTCGCGTGCGTCTACTCACGCCATGCTTAGCCCGGAAGTCCCTAGATGAACATCTTTGAGAAGAAATGGAGAGACCCAGCTTGAGTCCTGCCACACTGGATTTGCTTTTTATCCCACTGTAGAGAAACTAGAGGTGTTTCCACAGAGTCATACACTTAAATCAAAACATATGTTTTCACCAAATAAGACATATTCAACATGCAACACTATACCCAGTCAATCAACAATATACTATTTCCTTTTTGTAAAGAATTCAATCTCCGTTCACAATTGATTTTTTGTGAAAAAAGCTAGGTACTAATGTAAAACTCAGAACTGCATAAATGATGGGAAATGCTTTTGCTGGAAATAAAATAATAAATGAGGTTTACTGTGAAAAGATGTGTCACCACCCGCTGAGAGCCCATGCAGAGAAGGAGCAGGGACCCTGGTCTAAATCCACTCTCTCTCCAACTCTGCTTGTGGAAAATGGACCATTCGTCACGCTCATTGCTGCATTTGGAAATAACAGGGTATTTTCCCTCTCGTTGCTACTGTTGGATGAAATCTTTTGGGCATGTTGAACATTGGCTGCACCCCATGGGTGTTTGGATTTTTTATGCCTCCTTAAATTCTGGAGACTGGCTGACTTTTCTTCCCTAAACCAAATTATTATTATTTTTTAAATACATAAAAAGTAATTGTTTTAATGATTGTTTTAATAAATATTACATATATTTATATATTAAGTTACTTTTTCTTCTCTTTTACAAATGATCGTTTCGATTAATTTCATTTTGTACATTAATTATTAATGTACGTAAGATAAAAGGATTTTACTGTAAAAAAAGCAAAAAAAATACCACCCATATCAAATAACTATCCCATCAAATGACTGACACACATGCAAAGTTCTGGCAGGGTTACAAATCAGCTGTCATTCAATCCGAGCCATTTGGAATTCCAGTCGAATCCACTAAGTATGTTTTAGAAAAGATGACAATCTGTCACACGACATCAGATGAATTAAAACCTGACTGAATCGTTTGACTAACTCTGAACAGATACTAACTGACCAACTGGCATGAGTGATTTACCACAGTCTCTCAGTCTGATTTGGACATGTGCATCAAATCAAGATATTTAATACCTCAAACTGCTATTGATCACTGGGCAACTTGAGTAGAATAACTTGGCCTGCTGCTTTTTCCTGATTTAATAATGTATGAAGCCTTAGACTGTAATTAATGTCAGGCTGGGATGAGATGGCATTGGAGGACAGAAGAAGATAAAGAGATGTTTTAATCAAGACTCATCCAAAGCACCCCAAACTGCATCTCACACTCACATCACATCGAAACATCCAATCCTGATCTAAATCTCCTGGATTAAAGATTGATTTTAACCACTAGGGGGTGCTAGGATATTGCTCAGGCCTCAGAAGTACATCCATATGCCCATCACTAACATGACACATTAATTTCCACTAAAACCTCTGAGAGGCAGACAGAGGGAGTGAGGGAGATGTCTTAGAGAGCCATAAATGCAACACCGTGCAAAAAAAATGCAAAACACCTGCAAGGAACATGCTTAGCGCTGCGACCTGCCAGGATGTGATCAAACATGGCAGACCATGAGCTAACTGTAAGATGTAAGAGGCGAGTGAAAGCGCCCTCGCCCCGCCTCTCTCTCTTTTTACAAGGGCAGAAATGAGGGGTGTCCAAAAACATTAAACTGGCAGAAATACTTTCACAGCAAGCAGGCTGTTTTTATGTCTGATGTGATGTCATGAATGAGCATCACTCACTTTCTCTCAGTTTATATTGTAATCTGTTTCCCAGAGGATTCAAGCTACACGCCAGAAATGTTTAAAAGTAGCACTCAAAACTGCTCCAGATGAAGGATAGTAATAATAATCACATGCTATTTTGGAAGTAACAAGCATAAATAAATTTGATTCCTTCCAAAAGCCTCTGAAGGATGTTGAATTCATATTTCTTCTGTCTCACCCCAAGAAACCCTCCCATTATTGTGACTTCAATGCAAGAAAGAGAGAACGAAAGAAAGAAAGAGAGCTCGTAACTCACAGAGAGAGACGAAGAGATTACTCTAACATGTGTCTTCCCTTCATCTCTCCATTCCTCAGAATACTGCTGTTTCCCATCCAAGCACAGCTGCACACATTTACAGTTATAGAGAGAGAGATGGGGAAGTACCACACTCGTTTAGTGATCCACTCTATCCTCTCTCTTGTGCCGTCTCTGCTGAGGGACTTCCCAAAAGAATTTTTAGGAGAAGTTGACACATGACGGTCAACAGAGTAGAGGACAATGTCTAACCTGCTTGTGATTTACTCATTCTGTTCGTGTTTAAAATGATCATTCACATACAAACTGAACACATATGATGGCATCTGATCTGTATATGTAAGGGTGTGTGTGTGTGTGTGTGTGTGTTACTAAACCATTCTGTCTCCATGCAGCTGTAGCCAATAGACACTTTTCAAAGAGACTTTTGTTTTACATATCTGCTTTTCTTTTAACTATAGCATTTTAAAGGAACGGTTCACCCAAAAACGTCGTTCCAAACCAGTATGGCTTTCTTTATTCTGTTGAGCCCAAAAGGATAAATGTTGGTCGCTTCTTTTCCATGTAGCTACAATAATATGAGACTTTCAAGCTTAAAGGGGAAACACAGCATCACACACGGCGGCCTAGAGTGAGCGGCAGCGGCGGCCTAGAGTGAGCAGAGGCTGGGGGCTAAAGTGAGGAACGGCTCTTTATGCACCAAGAGCTTGTAACACTCCAAAGAGAAAGGAAAAATTGAAATCGCATCATATGACCCCTTTAAAAAGGATACAAGTTCTTCAAAACACCATAAAAGTATCATTTTGAAGAGATATAATTGTTTTGTGTGTGACAGATTGAAATACTTGATGTCGATCTTGACACATTCATTAGAGTTCATGAAATGTCCAATTTGTCATCATATCTTTTTTTTAATCAGATCTTAAAGGGACAGTTCACTGAAAAGGAACTGTCATCATTTACTGACTCTTATATGACTGTATGACTGACTTTCTTCTGTGGAACATAAACAAGATGTCTCAGTGTTTTTTTTTTCATTCAAATGAAAAACAGTGGTCATCAAAATGTGATGTAAACATCTTGAGTTCCACAGAAGAAAGAAAGTCAAACAGGTTTGGAAAACAACAGGGTGTGCAAATGATGACAATTTTCAAATTTGGGTGAACTATTCCTTTAATGAATCATCTGACCCAGTTCATATAATCGATTTTAATTAGTTGTTCACTATTCAAACTGATTTGGTAGTCAAGTTTAACTAACAGATTCAATTATCTGGCCACAGTGGTTCTTACTGGAGATTATCAGTGAATACATTTTGATCTATTTTGATCTGTTTCTCACACAAAATTATTTCTGTCAGGACCACCATCATCAAAGATGATTGACAATTAACACACAGTTTGGATTGGCGGTATGGTCCTGTTCTGCCCATCCATGCAGCCTAACATGAATAAGAGCAGGGACAGCAGCAAAAACCCTGGGATGAACAGAACAGAACCAAATGTAGCAGTTATCATTAATGTTCTTAGTGACAATTTAATGTAACAACATAATTCAAGATAAAGGAGTCTGATTCAACATGGAATTTCAGAAAGCCAAGTCCTGACTGTGGACAAAAGGAGGAGCTGGGGATGAAGGAGGGTAATTAGCTCCTGAGCAAAGCAATAAAGCTGCTGAATAATGCTGTATATACCTTTTATAGGGATGCCGTGATAGGCATTGTATTCCTATAGGTAGACATGGATCAGCTGAGAGTCAGCTGATGCAAGCTTGACTGACGTGACCTGCCAGAATTAACGCTATGCTTGATTTTATGACTTCAGAACACTTGGAATATAATGCACAGGCTGCATGGATTATTTTCATGCTACTTTTATACTATGGTATGTAATATGCATCCATTTATAAGCTTGAGGGTTTAAAATTTGATTGCATGAGACCTTCTTTAGAATCTCTCCTTTTGTGTTCCACACATGAAAGAGTCATATTGGTTTGGAAGGACAGCACACCTTTGTTGTCTCTGTTTGTCGCTTTCTCACCATAACAACCCAAATAACAAGAGCATAAGCATGTTACATATAACTGAAGGTGAGATCATGGCAGAGTCAGTGTTGTGTGTTGATTACAGTGACTCATGGCTGTCCTCTGAACCCCTGCAGTGATTCCTGTCTGTGTGACAGCACTGTATTGGTCTTCTCTGCAGAGAGGAGCATGAGATCATGCATGTTTTTAAAAGAACATGCCAGTATGATAAAAGAGGTTATAAGAACCTAATTTTAATGGTTTCTGTGGTTGGTATGACACCTGTCTTTGTGTGTGTAACTACTGCTCTTCCTAAGACTGCTACACATGCCTTGCAGAGACTCTTGTTACCGTCTATGTGCCAGTCGATGGTCCTGGATGTCTAATGCACAACAGATTCTTCAGATATACTCATTGCTCATTGTTTAGGGCTGTGAATTTTACTATGCACACTTCCAAGTTTACTGTACATTTGAATCTGCGGTTTTCTATCAAATCGTAAAGGAGCTCTGCGCCCCCAGTGCTTAAAAACATAGTTGACCTATAAATTTAAATTTATTCACTCACTCGCATGCCATTCCAAACCTGGTTTTCCTTCTTCTGTGGAACACAAAAGAAGTTTAGTATGTTTCCACAGCTGTGAAAGTGAATGGTGATTAGGCACAGTTAAACTCCAGAAATGTCAAAAAAGCACCATAAAAGCAGAACAGTGTTGCTATTGTTAACTACAACTAAACCTATTGAAATTTTTTTTTGTTGAATTAATTGGAATAAATTGAAATAAAGCTGAAATAAAGAAAAAAAAAATAGATGAAAAACTAAAAAAAAACCTTTAAACTAAAGTTAAATCACACCAATGAGATTTGAGAGCAATTATAGAAAATGGATGTTTATGCAAACAGAAAATCATATTGGTTTGGAATGACTGGTTGGTGAAATTTTATTTATTGTTTAATGAAATTTAATGTCAACACATTCCTAGAGTTTGCAATAGTACAATTAATAATATAAAACACAACATGTTGAAAATTTTTAACTGTTCCCCTCCACTCCCAATCATGTTCTTAAATGTCCAAAACTAAAATCAAAAAGACCTTCACCCTCAGGTGCAGTTGTAGAGAAGAAAAGCTCACATGTGTCGAGTAACTTAGAGTCGGGCTTTTTGTCAGACAGACCTGGAGTCTTTACACTTTTATTGAAAGATAGTGCATGTAGTATTAGCACCAGCCAGCTTCAATAGCGATAAAGCACCTCTGTTCAGACAACTGCACTTAAAGGATCAACTCTAATCTCTACATAAACTCGTTTCTCTCCTATTCACATCCAGCTTCAATTTGACACAACACAAACGTCGCTTCTAATTAGCACTGAGGTGCCAAGCACGGTTTTACAAGGTGAGCAAAGAGATTATGTGAATTTTCCAAGAGCCTAAAACAACTCTATTGAGGCATTTCACAACCTCTTCACCCACATTCTCTCATTCAGGATCTGGGTATCCATGGATTCATTCACTCCCTGGAGATCTGTGGGTGATTTTAAACTGCTATTTCATTCACTCCACGACCAGAAGGGAACGTAGAGCTGCCGTAACCGCTTGGGCTTTGGTCAGAGGCCTGGGTGGGATAGAGATGTCAGGACAAGAGATGCAAAGCAGTCCAGGGACCTGCTTGTTCCTGCGGTTTGGGAAGTGTAGTGAGAACTGCCTGTCTCTACTGCTTGTGGATTTGGCTAATTGATTGTTGAAATATTTCGAAGAGTAAAGCATCACAGATGCTGTTATCGTTTTACATGAGAAGTTTAACAGAAGGTCAGAACCTCATATGACCTGTATTGATGGTTTTATATGCCAAACTGTCAGATGAATAAACTGGTTAAGAGTTTTGGGCTTTACAAATTCATTTTCTGTCATTTCTATTGAAGAATAATGTGAGGCATAAATCAGATGAGGTATCCCAGGTTTTTTTTTTTTGCAAAAAAAGGACCAATTGCAGTGGGACTAAAGTGTTCACTTTTTAAAAAAGAGGTTTAATTGTTTTAGTTTGACTGAAATCAAACTTGTGAAGCACATATAAACTAGGGTGACCATACGTGCCATTTTCCCAGGACGCGTCCTGGCCAGGATTTGTTTTGTCTTTGTTTTCCTGTTTTCATGTTTGCTGAAGGTAATGATCGAAAAGTAGTTTGACCAATAACATGCAAGCATTGTACATAATGGACCAATCATGGCGTGTGAGAAGGTGGGATCTACGGTCAAAGCGATGCAATTACGCGTACATATTATGTGTGTTCGACTTAAAAGCAGTGCGGCTCAGACCGATCAGTGTTTGACATCAAAGTACCTCGAGAGCGTTTCGAAAGCAGCCGATCGGTCTGCACACGCAAACAAAGCCAAAACCTAGATATTTTAGGCAATAGAGAAATCCTGGCCAGGACGCGTCCTGGGAAAATGGCACATATGGTCACCCTAATATAAACACACTAAGTCTGAGAGTGTGAGTTTATAACAAACACATTTTTTGCCTTAGTCTATTAATTGCTTTAGTCTGACTGAAAACAAACTTCTAACGTGCATCTGAACACTTAGTTTGAATGTGAGTGTATGACACACTCTTGTATGATGGCTCTTGCTTTATCATTATTTGCCGTTTACAAGCTTACACCATCTTCTGAAACACATCATAGACATACACACTAAAAAAGCCCATAACGCAGCAGTCTTAGACCTCAGAGATATCTCACCGTTCTAATGCATGTTAAAAACACATGTCCGCTGAGCCTTGAGGGATGATGACAGCAGACCTTAGTGATGTAATGTAAAGGATTTCCTGCCTTCTTAGAATTAATGAACATGTTAATTTTTCTCAGATTGAATCACACTAATATCAGGTTACCAACACAGTCACACTCATAAACAAATAACTATTACCCAAACATGGCTTACATTAACTGCTCTGCATGCTCCACAGAATTCTCATTCTCTCTATCAGAAGTCAAACAACTCTGGGGAAATCACACCCACATTGTTACAAAACAACAACAGCAGTCCTGTACTAGACCCCCAGAGGCCTGTGCCAGAGTCTCTCGTAAATGTGAACCCGTCTTTGAGGCTGGGGCCAAATAATTCCACCAAAACTAATGCAGAGATCCACTGCACCTCCAGCCTTCTCATTATGCTGCAATTTAGACACTCAATACCACAATCATTATACCAGGGGGTGGAGAGAGACTGATTTAATCTAGAGGAAAGGAAGCATTACAAAGACTCTGGTAAAGCTGAGTCAAGGGCATCAGTTCTATTAAAAGCATTTTGCTGTATTTTACAGGCATGAGTGATCAGTGTTGGAGCATTCACTGATGTTTACTATGTTTAAACATCTGTCTGAGGACTAACAAGGCCCCAAACACTCAGCATGCAAATGCAAAAATCACCTCTTGCATCAGGAGACTGGAGTTTTGATCTCACAGAGGCAATCCATTTTCCCTCAATGCAAGCAGGCTGACACTTTTAATGTGGGATTGGTCAGCCTAGCTGCTGTCATCCTGCACTCTTTGTATTCTTGGCAGGACTGTGCTTTTCCCCTCAGGTCAGAGCGGGAGTCCTTGCTGTTCTCCGCCCATTCACAGTTCAGTTTGCAGTGGCGTCTCTTCACAGGATCTGTAATTTGAAATGAAAACACTTAAGGATTGCTTACGGCTCACCCAGGCCCCTCTGCCGTGTCACATGAAAACAATTGGGATTTTTTTTGGGTGCCCCAGCAGATTTTTCTATTAGCTCTTTTTTTTTTCAATTATTACAGTTTCTGCAAAATAACGTCAAAGTAAAAACATAAAAGAAATGGCAGCTATTAAAAGAGCCAAATGTAAAAGTTTATGTGGATCCGAGCTGCTATGATGATATTAATAGGCTAAAGAGAAGGAAAAAAAGAAGAAAGATAGAATCCTGCTGTCGGGTCAGTGTTCAGTGCCAAACAGTGAAATAAAATGTAATAAATCATAAATACACAGGCAAGATACACCCCATGACCCCGTGCTGAGTCATAATGAATAAGCTTACAGATGAGTAGCTCTTTGGTAACCAAAACATTTTTTTTAGATTCACCTGTCCATCTTTTATTGTGAGATTCTGAAACATTGCTGCAGGTCAAGGGGTCAAGGTTTGGGTGATTTAGAATCAGCCCTGTATTTAAAGAAAGCATAATGTAAGCATAAATATATAATGTTTAGTGTCAGTAAGATTTTTTTTTTAAAGAAATTTATACTTTTATTCAGCAAGGATGTAATAAATGAATCAAATGTGAAAGTAAAGTCTTTAACACTGTTATAAAAAATCTCATTCAAATAAATGCTGTTCTTTTGAACTTTCTATTCATCAAAATTTTAAAGAAAGTATATCAGGGTTTCCCCAAAAATATTAATCAGCAAAACTTTTCAACAGTTTTGCTGAAGAAATGTTTCTTGAGCACCATGTGAGCATATTAGAATACTTTCTAAAGGATCATGCGGCACTGCATGTAATGGCTCCTGAAAATTCAGATTTGTCATCACAGGAATAATTTATTGTAAAATATATTAAAAACATTTATTAAAATTGTAATACATTTTCACAATATTACTGTTTTTACTGTATTTTTAAGCATGTAAATGCAGCCTTGATGAACATAAGAGACTCATTTCAAAAGCGTGAAAAAAACTTACTGACCCCAAACTCTTGAGCTGTAATGCATGTATATAAAAAATATAATTTTGAAGCATTTATTATGACTTTTGCACAGTACTATACATATAGTATATATATATATATATATATAGATATATATATACTACTATCTATCATTTATATTATATATACAAATGTACTAATTTAAGAAGTTCAGCAGACATCAGTGACACATAGAAATGTCTGTTCTGAGGGCTCATATAGAGGCCAGTAGCCTTCTGATACATGTTCATCCCTCTGCTATCAGTCGTCATCAGGAGTGATGGGGTTTAAATACATTTTGTCATCACACTCCACCCTGTTCAACATCTCTCAATGATGACCACAAGTTCAGATTAACAAACACAATACCACACATCTCCAGCTGAGACAGTGCGCACATATTTCTGTAATTACGGAAGATTACAAAGGTTTAAATCAGGGTTCAGGAACAAAGTTTAGGAACTCCCCAACACATGAAAGAAAAACACCTTTTAAAACACACGCAAAGACACACACCTCCTGTGAGCGCTGAGCAATAACACCTCAAGGTTTCTTCACTCAAAACTCCCAGTGGAGGAACCAGAGTTCATTGCTGTGGTTACACACACAAAGAGTTGAGGGCGACAGAAAACACACTTCTCCACAGCTTGGAGATGGACGACCCTCAAGAGTGCTGTTATGAAGGTTTAACCATGGTCAGGCATCTGGCACTGATGTGAGAGATCAGTGATAAGGACTGATCTAGTGTAAGGCAATACACACACACACACACACACACACACACACACACAGAGGGAGATGCTTCACACTCAGAAGTGATTAGTTAGTCATTGAGAGAGAAATATTGCAAGATCTCTGGTGAATACACATGAAGAGCTTGTACCCATAATGTGATTGATTAATTTTTTCCCAAGAATATATTACTTACACTTACTCTGAAAGACTTCATTTAGCTGGCAAATGACCAGAAACACGGAGCACATCTAACCTCATGATCTCTATCAACAATAACGTAACGGAATACAAATGTAATTATTTCAATGAAGGATGTGGGAGAAAGTCACATTGGCAGAGTACAAATAGTTGCATCACAATTCTCTCATTCCCACATCACCCACATAAGAACACTTAATGTTTTCAGAAACACATTGAAGACCCTTGTGTATGTTATGCCTTGCTGCACAGTGTCAAATTTTTTATTTATTTATTTATTTTGTTGTTGTTGTTGTTGTTGTTCAGCTTGGTCAATGGTCTGATCTCTAAATCAGATGCAACCTTGTGTGCCCTATTTGCAATATAAATCCACTGATATAATTAAAAATGGCAGGTTTTGGACCCTGTTTTGACCACCTATATTTACAACAAAATCATAGCTGTATATGTTTTACATTTACATTTTACATGTTAACATTTATCTATATTTGTTTTTCATTTTTGATTGACCATCGACAATTTCAGCTGGTAATCTCTGCAAACAGATCCTGATTCAGTAATAGTTCTGAATTTATTCAGTAGAAGTAAGTAGAGCATTTTAGCCAGACTGTACCTTGTGAGTCTTTTTGGACCAAGACATCCAGCTCATGAGAGTTATTTGTTCGCGAATCAGTGGTATGTTTATAGCTTTAATTCACTTAAAGAACCGACTCCTAAGAGTCATTTGTTCGTGAATCGCAGTACTCTAGTCACGCTGTATTTGTTTGTGATTGTTTGCGCGTGCAGTAGAAGTACGCATTTTCTTACCATTTTTAGTACATGGTCTTTTATCCATATCACATTAAATTCGGGGGGCAAACTGACAACTCAGTTGTATTTTGCCATATTGCGCTTCAGATTCAAACAGTGCAGGAAATGCCGACTGATTACAGTAATAATGCGCATGGGCGAGAACTTGAAATTGGTCGATTATTCACAGGAGACTCGACCGTGGGGAAAGCAAAGAATAGGCTACGCATTGTGCGATGTTCAGAAAAACTGTTTTCAGTGATGTGCATTTTTATAATACGAGAGAAGTATAACAGAAGTTGAGAAATTTGTATAGAGTACCTTGTAATATGAATAGGGGTGCTTGAAAACGTAAAGCGAGGGATTACAAAATATGCCAATAAGCAACTAAACTAAAACAATAAACATACTCAAAACAGTAATTTTTAGCATTCATATCTAATGAATTCATCACACCCCCATGGGCTTTTAAGCTGATTCATTTTTTGCAGCGCGTGAAGAAATCTGTTTGGTAAAAAACGTTGTGAAGGATATCATCATTTGTGTTGCGTTGCTCAGCTTTGGTTCACTGCAGAGTGATTGTGGTGTAACATTTGTTTGATTGGGGGCTTTAATCATTAAATGAACTACTTCACCCTTTCAGCTTTCCAGTGTTTGTAAACTGTGCCAATTCATTTTGATTAGAAGTAGGCCTAGCCTTCTAACCAAGTGTTCAAAACGTGATTCTGCAGTTCTGCAGGCTGGGAGTGATTTCTGTGCTGTATTGGAATTCAGTTTGTTGAGAACGCATCTGCTAAGAACGTAAATGTAAATAATGTTTCTTCAACTATGGGCACTTTTGGCCCTTTAGACTACTATTAGAAAATAAAGTGTCTTTATTATTATTTTTTACTATGTCCAACAATGGACGCATATGCATCATCATATCTTTTTTTCTTAAAGTCATGTACAATCCCACCACAGTCATAGTCATTTCCACATCATCTCACATTATGCATTGTTTTTAATAGCATTCTGTGGTGGAAATGACGGCAGTGCCACGGTGGTAAATATGGTAAATACCCATACTTAAAAAGTTTTCACATGCATATTTTGACAAAATTACTTGATTGGAAATGATGCACAATAAAAAAATATTTACCTTGATTTTTCTTCACATGTCTCATATATCATTTCAAGCATATTCTTCTGTCTCCCTGGTAAACAAGTGCAGTAACTTTTGATACAACTTTTTAGGGACAATTATTATATTTTGAAAATGACTTTCTGAACAATTTAAATCACCATAAATATCAAAATGGTTTATTTCACTTTTGTTTAGATGATCATTTATCATTTCAAACCTAATTAATAATTCACATTGTATGACGGATTTTCATAGTTTAAGTGTAAGGATAAAACATAAAGCATAAAGATAACAGTAATTTGAAAAGTAGCATAAATAAAAGCAGCAAAATAAATGACGAAAACATTGAAAAAAGTTGGTTTTATTGTAGAACGTGCAATCAATGACTTTATTTGGAAAGCCTAGGTTGCAAAAGACAAGATAACTGTCCTGGGTTGTGAAAATAGGAATGAAGTCTGTTGGGACTTTTCATATGAGCTGTAAAGTAAACCTAAGTATCAACGATCATAATGAAAGTAAGCGGTTTTGTGTTTTTCCCCCCTAATTGGTGAATCTGCAGGCAGGCCCTACCGACTACAAATATTTGGTTCCTGGTGATTTGGTTACAAGATCACGCAGCGTTGGAATGGCCGCCAAATTATTTTATGAAGGGTCGTTGCTTTTCACCCAGGAAAAACTGATGGAAACACTTACCGCCTGGCTGATCAACGCTCTAGTTTACAATTTGTGACAAAAAGGGCCAAGAGGAAAAACTATTCTAAACACTTCATCACAGTACCGTCCCAACAATAACTAGACCTCCTCTCACTGTGCCTCTCCCCGAGAGCATTCGACCCGGGTGTTCCTCGCTTATCCTGAGATGAACAAATGTGCCTTTTGGGAGACCAACGTTTCAGCGCGCTTCTAATTTAAGGAGTACACCGTAAATTACAGCCTCTACGAAGAGAGAAAGAGGGTGCAAAGCTTCAGTCTTATCTTTCAGGCATTTTGAAATACTATCAGAAGCAGGTCCAGAGTATTGTTCTCAGGGTAGGTGAATCCCGCAGAGGGACGAGGCTCCACGCCTGCAGAGCCAGCGCAGTGCACAGATTGTTCAAGATCCCTGAATAAAAACAGATGTGTGTCTGCTCTGTGGCCTGACGGGCAATCCAAATAATTCTCCGTAATCTGTATGTCCAACATCCTTCATGCGGGACCTTGACATCTGGCTTGGCAGCTGAGCCAACCATTCGAACTCCATTCGAATGCACGGACACATTGCTTTCCAACGGAGATTAGCTTTACGTCTAAAGCATAAACTTTTATTTGTCTATTTGCCTTGTAGGGATATCCCTGAAGTGTCATTACTTTAGTTGTAAAGTTTCTGCTTGACAAGCTCTTCTTTTTCCATGAGAAATGAGGAAAATGCTTCTTGAATGGGACTTATCAAAATGACGCTTCTAAGGCATCTGGGCACAGACTCAAGCCACTTGTTTACCCGCCTGCCATCCACTCGGCCCAGCCTGACAGAGGGCAGCAAGGGAAGGAAAGTACATAGCATAGGTTTTCCCTGGTCCCCTGGGGGATAATTATCCAACAGCGCTGGCATTACCAGTATGATTGGCTTGTGATTTGTGCAGAAACAGCCACCACAGAGGGGGACGGGTGGAGTGGGTCAACCAAAAGACAAATGTCTTCGATTAACTCTTGCTAAGCATAGACAGAATGAGGTCACAAGTGCATCATGGTGTCCCTTGTTCAAGTGGGAATTCTCATGATGTGAGATCACTCTTCAACTGTAGGAAGGAAGGTCCTCCAGAACTTGACTTGAGTTCAACCTCAAAGCTAAACCTAAACTAAACCTTCCTGGTAGCCCATGTGCCCTTGCCACAGAATATTTGTATATGCATGTCAGTGTTTTGTTCTTAAAATGCTGGGTAAAAGCAAACTATTTATTAGGGATGTGCCCAATGCCCCCCCCCAAAAAAAAGATTTATTATTATTATTTAAATATTATGATAATTTTCTTATTTGGAAAGGCACAGAACAAATAATGACTTCTTCAAAACTATGAAAAAAAAATCCAAAAAGCATAAGGATGAAGTGATATTTTAATGAACATCTAAAATTGCAGTAACTGTGCAGTGACTAAATTTTCAGTCACTGTGCAAGTTACATCCAGCTTGTACGCCAGTAGGAGGCAGCAAGTGACTGTATTTATGAGTGAGTCACTGAGTCATCATTCAGTCAAATTCCTTCAAAATGTTTATTCATTCAGCAACTAAACAAGTGACTGGCTGCATCCAAGTATGCATACTTCCCTACTATACAGTAGGCAAAAACAGTATGTGAAAAAAATTATATCGGAATTCAGCAGGCAAAATTGACCTGGATGACATACTACTACTGAAGTGCACAACCAGTGGACACTTTACTATCCCATGAGGCCACGGGAGAGGATTTGTGAAGTAAGTTACGTATCGGCACTCTTATGTGATGCTGCTTAAATGTGGTGTTTTCCAGATTTTTAAAATGTCTATCTCAATGTTTAAACCCTAATGTTCAAAGCTTCTGCGCACCCTTTGAGCTTCTTTTTTTCTTTAAGGCTTGTAGAAATTTTATGAATCAATTCTGGTTTAAGGCCTGCCCACACACAATTCTATCCAAACACAGATAAAGATAATCTTGCAACAGATACAGATTCACAATCAGATAATGGCTTTGCTGCATAGCCCTTCTATTTATTTCACAGTGCCTGTATACTGAGATAATCGGGGGTTTTCTTGTCGCAATGCAGCGCTGTCCTCTGTTGGTCAGAGTGAGTCATCAAGGAGCCTGAGGTCAGCGGTGTCATTCAGCCCCCCTTGAAATTGTCTGCACTCTATTCTCCTCAGTAAATACGCTTCCTGGACTCTGGCTAATTTCATAATTGGTGGAAATGATGCATGTCACAAGATGCAATTTTTGCCTCTTACATAAAGCTTTTAACATAAACATGAATTGTTGATGAACTGCCCTACATTTCTTTAAAATAATGAGTTCATGTGATCTCAGTGGCAGCCGTTTAGCATTTATTTATTTATTTTAAACAGGAAAAAAATGCTTTCAGCTGCACCCAGTTAATTGAATCAGTGCTTTTCCTAAATGCATAATTTTTTTTATGGGCATCTAATAGCATGCTGTAGGATAAATGGTACACTGACTATGTTAGATGCTTGCTTGAGATGTAATTAAAAATCACGCAAGAATGTCAGATGCACAGAGACTTTTTAAATAAGTTGGTTTATGAAAATATATTTTTAATACTCAAATTACGGAACAATTTCATTAGTAAATGTAAGATCTGGGCTGGTTGAAAAAAAAAGTTGAGGTTTAGTCGAGTCAGACCAGAACTTTTGAGAGTCACACACATACAGTTAAAAGGCCTATCATGTTCAATTAACTATATTAAAAATCCCCTTTAGAGTCCCCTTAGAAAATCCCCTTCTTGCTTCAAACAAACAAACATACATACATACATACATACATACACACATATATATATATATA
>NW_015643185.1:623242-630062 GCF_001515625.1 Sinocyclocheilus rhinocerous | reverse complement strand
AGTCATATATAGAAATGTTAAATAAATAAATAAATAAAACTAATAAAAATGGCAAAATCTCAATGGATAAAATTAGGGCTGCCCCACATTTTTTTTTAAATGCTTAATTATCATTCGGAAATGATAATAAATGATGTCAGTGCAGTCCACATATATATATATATATATATATATATATATAGAAATATATATTGTCATTTTGGGGTGAATCACCTCTTTGAGGCCTGATTGGAGGGCGATGCTATGCTTGCACATGGTGTGGATTCACCTGTACGCTCAATGACCTGGTCCTCCTTCTCAATTCAGAAATGATAATAAATGATGTCAGTGCAGTCCACCACTGTATATATATATATATATATATATATAGAAATATATATTGTCATTTTGGGGTGAATCACCTCTTTGAGGCCTGATTGGAGGGCGATGCTATGCTTGCACATGGTGTGGATTCACCTGTACGCTCAATGACCTGGTCCTACTTCCCTCTCAATTCAGCCAGCCAAATCTGCAATCAATTTCATTCGGCTGTGATTGGCGTGCGGGTGAAGTAGCTGGAATTAGGCCCCAGTTTAAATGATTAATGTTTTTCTAAGGCCCTGTGTGTATATGTGAGCATTTTTGTGGATGCATGTGTATAGCAGCCAGACAGAGTGGGAGGCATCTGCTATGATATTGGGAATGTCCGCATTACACAAAGACGCCCAGAGAGTCTTACTGAACTCTAATAATGTCTCGGGAGAGACTCATTATTACCTGCACTCACCCCGAACTGCCCTCCACCAGAGAATGAGAGAGCCAGCTTCAAAAAAACAAAACAACGGACCATAAACACCCACATATGCATGCCAACACAAACACACACACACACACACGGACAAACGTTAAATTTGCCTCTCAAGAGTGGGATGTACGTCATTATATGCTTGAAGCATTTTTATTGATTTACAGTGGTTTTACAGTCATGCATAATTTTGATGTGACACAGTTCCTTGCTGCATATTTGAATATGATAAACCTGTCAGTGGTCTATAAAGTATATTGCTATTTGTGCCAAACAGTACACAAATTTTAAAAACAAGCACTGTGTTGCAAATAAGGGCATATCAATCCTAATTAGCCATCACAAACATCGTATGTAACCGAAGATGCATGAGACCTTACCTGATGGCAGTATTCCTGAAAGTCACAGGAAAGCCTGCAGTAAGTTTGTGACATTTTGCTTCTATGTGTAAACATTAATCCCATCAGCTCCTGCCCACAGGTGCAGCCGGACAGTTTCCTGGCAGGTGGAGGGATAAGGTAATGTCTCTATGGAGAATGTTAAGACGACAGCACTGAGCAGTAAAACATTTACGCTTGATTAGCTTTTCAGTGCTGTCAGTTTCTCTGGAGCTGTTTGTATACAAAAAAAATTAAGTCAAATTTCCCAAATGTATCATTATTCAAATGAAGCCACAGTACATTTTTAGCATCCTTTGGTCACACATTATCAGCCTGAGGGCTTTTCTGTAAAGGTCTGAATGCATAAATTTGAATGTTTGTGCATTTACAATAGTAAATAATATGAAGATTAATGGCATAGTTTACCCAAAAATAAAAATTCTGTCATTAACTCATTCTCAAGTTGTTTCAAACCTGTATAAATATCTTTCTTCAGTTGAACATAAAAGAGGATATTTTGAAGAATGTTGATGAAAGCCATCGACTTCCACAATATTTTTATCTATGTACTATGGAAGTCCAGCAACTGTTTGGTTATCCACATTTATCAAAACATCATATTTTATGTTCAACAGAAGAAAGAAATTCAGGTTTGGAATAACCTGAGGGTAAGTAAATGACGACAGAATTTCCATTTTTGGGTGAGCTTTCCCTTTAACAACAAATCCAATCTGAGCTTCTCTAAAACAATGGGTCAAAAGGTTAGAAACACTGAACTAATTACAATTAAAATTTAAATACAAATAAGCAGCATTAAAATGAATTGAAATTCAAATAAATCCATATAAATAACACATTTCTAAATTTGTCAAGATCATTTCTAAATGTTGCTCTGAAAAATGTCAACTTCGTCTCTTTCTATTTAAAATTCTAATTTTAATTATTGCATTTAATCTAATATCTAAAAAAAAAGAAAGAAATAAAAGGAAAAAATGGAGAAAGAAATTTTGTAGATGGGTGGAATGAAAACTTCATTTCCTAGAATGCATTTCTTTGAATTACAATTCATTATGATAATTTTCCTGTTATTGCAATTTAACTTCTTGTGTGGCTTGTTGAATTCAAATTTCTAGCTCATCAACTGAAAGGGAGTTAATTCTTAATTTTTAAAATTTGTCCAACACTGCTGTATATACAAACTATATTTATATATTTATAAATAAATTTACTGAGCACTGCACAACAAACACTGACTTTACAGCGTGTGGGTTTACAGATGTCGGCAAAAGAAATAGTGAATGTTTTTCATGTATAATCAATGTTTTTCAGAAAAAAAGTAAGTGATCATTGTTGACTCTTGCTGTGTGAGACCAGAGTTGGCATGTTTTAATGGGGAAATGAGGTCACACTTGTGTCATACAGGACGGAGATCTGGCCCCTCTCCCTGCCTCTCTCTCAGTTATTTTCTGCACAGAAGCTTATGACTTCAAAGTGGGCACTTTATAAGCCTAATAAAGTTTTATATGCATTTACAGACCAAAACCTATTTCTATGAATCACCATAATACCAACGAACAAATCACCCAAAATAATCAGCGCGCTTCTCTGAGCCACAGGACATGTAGGACATTGTCCCTATGAGGTTCATTTATCATGCAAACGTTTTGTTGCTAACATCTAACAGAGGCCTGACATCAATTATAGAGCGTTCCACAACATTGACTTTAAGAGCTCGTATCACTGCTCCTGACCGTATTTCATATCTTAAATTGCTGCCATGATATTTAATGAATAAGGCTTGGAGTAGGCCAACAGTTAAGCCTATTTTATTAACATCATTATTTGTAAACCTGAATTTCTTCCCAGTTTCTGATTTTGTTTTACTGTGCTGATTGTGTTTCAGCCCCTGCAGACAAAATGCCTGTTCCCTTAATCCAACCCACAAATAAAACCACAATCACAAACACACACAAGGTTGTAATACACATCAGAATGTTTGGATAATTGACGAAGTTTGTTTTATACAATATTCAATCTCCACATCTATATTTTGTAAAGCAGTCTATCTTTAAAATGGCAAATACTTACTGTACACAAGCTGTGTTCACTGTTCCTGATGAACTGAAGACATGCGTAATTTATATTAATTTACATTAATCCATTAAATATTAATAGATATCATATAAATTATGACTGTTAATCTACAATACGATATGTATAAATATCATAATCCATGTCTTCATCCTGAACCTGACACTTTAATCTATGGTTTTTAGCTATAATTGCACAGAAAACTTTGGGATCTCATTCATTAATTAACTCAAAAATATAGTATGTAGTATAAAAAAAAGTATATAAAAAAATTTAATTCAGCAAATATGTATAAAATTGATAAATGACTGTAAATACACTGCTACAAAAGATTTATGTTTCAAATAACTGTTCTTTTGAAATTTCCATTAAAAAAAAAAATCATGGTATCACAGTTTTCACTAAAATATTAGTAGAACAGTTTTCAACATTGACAATAAAAGGAAATGTTTCTTGAGCACCAAATCAGCATATTAGAATGATTTCTGAAGGATCATGTGACATTGAAGTCTGGAGAAATGGCTGCTAAAAATCCAGCTTTGTCATAGCAGGAATAAATTACATTGTAAAATATATTTTACAAAGAAATTGCACCGTAAAATAATTATTGTAAATCATAATATTTCATAATATTACTGTATTTCTGATCAAATAAATGCAGCCTTGATGTTTTCGAAAAGAAAAAAAACTTACTGACCCCAAACTTTTGAACAGTAGTGATAAAGCATAAACATAATCCATAAACGAATGAGCTTTTATTATTTGTATTTAAATATTAGCATTAATATTCTCCCCCCTCTATTTGCGCCAATGCAACACAATCCTACTGGAGATGGACGATGTTGATATTATGATAACTAGGCTGTTAATTATATGACCTCACCGGTTCATGAATTAGGGAGGGTTTTTTTCAGACTGGGCCCTCCATTTTTCTGTTATCATAGTCTTAGATTGCGCTGAAACAGGAGAGGATCTTATCGAGAATATATTACCAAACTGGGACACAACCTCCCGGGTCAAAGGAGATATGTTTGTAGCCCAGGAGTGCATGTGTGTGCGTATGTGCACGTGTTTAGATTTGGGTCCGCTGGTCAGTTTAATGCATCTGGATGTAATCTTGCCCTCTGCTATACATTTACTCTTCACAGGTTAAAGTGAAACCTGTGTTTCACCTCATAAAACGTCATGGCGTTTCAAACAACTCGCCTCATAAAACGCTACAGGGTCTCCCAAGGACACCTTTCTGCCCGGTGCTCGTTTTTCAACCTCTCCTGCCCGAGATCTATGTCCATCTCGCCTTTCGCAGATCAAGACCTAGGAATCAGAGAAGAAGGGAAGGGGCAAAAAAAGAGTGGCTATCAATCAGGGGTTTGGAAATCAGGAAATAGGTAGGTCAGTTCTTTGGGAAAGAAACACAAACCACATGTGGCAGCAGCAGCAGGAGCAATGCAACAGGATTAATGCTGGTGGTGAAAATGAGATCAGGTCACTCAAAGCTTCTGGTTCAGTGAGAACGTATACTTGCTACGTCCTCACCCCAAACCCACACACACGAACAAATCTAAACTGAAACAATCTCACGACATTCTCACACCATGACTAACTAACAAGAAGATCAGTCATCATCTTCTGCGCAGACACACTTGAGCACACGCACTTAATGTTTTGAGTGACCTCCTGATCCTGTTGTCCCTCTTCATAGTATTTATTAGGTGCTTGTGCTTGGATGTATGTGTAGAGTTGATAAAAGCATCTGGACTCGTATTGGGGTTAAGACCCGCAGGAGTGAAGTGGGTGTTTTCAGCTGGACCGTTCTGAATTGTTCTTTTAGTGTCTGCACAGCAATGTTGTACCTCCCCACCCAAGCGCACGTCGGCCAGCCAAACTACTGTCTTGTGAAATGTGTAGCATATTTTGTGAGCTTACATAAACCATAGGAGAGATACTTTTTGGAAATTACATACAATTTACTGCAGGTGAAAAATTCCAAGCTCCAGGGAATGCGGTCATTTGGAAAGCAAGTTCAGCTTCTAATTCACACATCGTTCTGATGAACTCACAAACATGACACCGGGAGCTCAGCATGACAAAATTAACCACCAGGCCGCTACGAGCATCTCTAATGTGACCAAAATTGGCAGAGTTGAGCGCAGTGGCAGAAATCAGCACTTTCTCTTCACAACTGAATAGAAACAATAGTCATGTTTGTTTTACATGCATCTGTGTTTGTTTAACGAGTTTGCGCTGTACATGTGGACAGAGGGACAATTAGCTAGGGGCATTGTCTTGGCTGGTTTTCTGATATGGACAATGGAGAACCTTTCTCACTCACTCTGTCTCTCTCTTCCTCACCAAAAAAAAAACAAAAAAACAGTCAAGAGTCGTAACAATTGGGATAGAAACACACTACAGTCTTGTTTACAGATGGTAAATCTCTGGTGATCAGATCACATGTGGTCAACCAAGACACATTACTGCTTACAACATATGTTTAAATGTTTCTCCTGTGACCATTGTGAGAGGAAGGTCATGATTTTGTAACTACATGCACCACTCACTATGTCACTCTGTTGATACAGCACAAAAAAGTAAAAATTATTTTTTTCTTTGTTTGATTTTGAAAGAAGCCCACCAAGGCTGGATTTTTTCCTGTTTAACACTGTAAAGCTGCTTTGACACAATCTATATTGTATAAAACGCTATATAAATAAAGATTTATTTGATAAGAATATACAGTAAAAAAAAAAGAAAGTAATATTGTGAAATAGTCTAATACTCTATAAAACCTATTACAATTACTGTTGCCTAAACTGTTTTTTATTTCATTATATTATAAATTATAATTTATTCCAGCAATGGCAAAGCTGAATTTTCAGCTGCCATTACTCTAATGTTCAGTGTCACATGATTCTTCAGAAACCATTCTAATATGCTAAAAATTAGGTGCTCAAGATATTTTAAAATTAATTATTAATATCAGTGTTGAAAACAGCTGCTTAATATTTTTGTGGATTATTTTTTCAGGACTCTTCATTTAATAGAAAGTTCAAAAGAACATTTGCAACATTGTTTACTGTCACTTTTGATCAATTTAATGCATCCTTGCTGAGTAAAATTATTAAAGTATCTTTCCTTAAAAAAAAAAAAAAAAAAATTTTGAATAGTAGTATACAGTATATGTAAACATACTGAATACAGTCTGTTTTGCTATAAGTTTAAAGTTGACCTTTTATCAACATATACTTACACACACACACACACACACACACATACTTGCATTTGTGGTTTACGGGGACTCTCCATAGGCGTAATGGTTTTTATACTGTACAAACTGTATTTTCTATCGCCCTACACCAACCTAAACCTACCCCTTACAGAAAACTGGCAATTTTTGAATTTCATTAAAATCAAGCGTAGCGTTAGTTCTGGCAGGTCACGTTAGTCAAGCTCGCATCAGCTGACTCTCAACTGATCCCCATCTACCTATGGGAATACGACACCCATCTAAGCATTCATATATAAGGTCCCTCAGTATTATCAGCAGTTTTCGCATTGCTCAATAGCT